>NC_052551.1:7265603-7568634 GCF_016699485.2 Gallus gallus
AAGGAAAAAAAAAAAAGACTATTGGTTGATTAGTTTCTTTAACAAAATACAGGAAACTGAAGAAGATACTCCTGTTCTGGATTGAGTGCATCTACCCTGAAATGTTCTATCAGTTTAATGTAAATACTGTACAATGACATCTTGCCTTCTTCTGAAATAACCTTCCTGTATACTTCAGGAATCTTCAGTTGTATTTTGATTATTAGTACTGATCACTGACCAAAATTAAGGATAGCATATCAGCTTCAAAGTGTGGCATTAGAGATGCCTTTTAGACTCAGTATTATAATTGCTGTCTTGCTGCCATTCCGTATGTTGCGGGCACAAGAGGCTTTGAAGTGAGTGCCTTGTTCACTGCTAGCAAAATGTTGAGCTGCAGTTCAGAAATCCTCACTGCTGTCTGAGCTACTCTTGTTCACAAACCCAGGCAGGCAATGCTCTGTGAAACCGTGCGTCCCTGTGACACTTCCAGTACTTTTGATTACAGCTAGCCAGGAAGGATAGCAATGCTGGGACTTCCATGCTGTCCCTTTCAGTTAAGAGTGCTGATGCTGATACATGTGAATTTAAAACAAATCATTTATGTAGAAGTGGTGTGAAATATGAAAGAATGCTTTATCTTGAGATTCAGAAGAGCTTAAATTTGCTTTGGACTCAGCTATTACTGACCTTCACCCAACAGAAAGGGCAATTTCCCTCTATTTCTTCTGACCTGTATGATGCTGGAAGCCTAATGAGTTTCTCACTGTACCTTGACTTTAGCACAGCAAGGAAATAAACTTGGAATGATGACACCACATTATAAATAAATAAGACCTAAATACTGACTGTAATTAAAGAATATAAATTATCTAGTTTATTAAGCCCAGAAGTCTATTTCAGAATTAGTGACATAAGGAAATACTCAGTTTAGTGATTCTTAAAGCTGCATGATTTTTAGTGTAAGTCCAAGGTGCAACATCAAGGAAACAGTACATTAAAATGTCTTAGAATATGCTGGAGAATCATTCGTGATGCTTTGACACACACACACACACACACAAAATGCTGCATGTTCATCTACACAAAGAAAATTTTGTTCCCACAGTAAAGATATGAAATAGTCAGGTTATTGGAATGCATTATGTGTTATACAACTCTTCTTAAATTGTAATTATCTGCATTTGTTCCTGTGATTACTGTAAATTATTTAAATATATGTAAGATCAATACAAAATGTTTAAAGAAAGATCAAGGAAATTCAAACATCTGAACCACTCATAAAAAAACCTGGAATCATAGGTACCCTTATAAAAGATTAAGCACGAAAAATATAGTCTATAAAACCAATATAATAAATTCACAGGATAAGATTAAAAGTTTTGAGTATATCTAATTCAAACTATATCATCATTTACATATTTTCTCATTTTGTTCTAACAGTCAAATACTAATTCAGTATGTGTGCATCTGCAAAACTATTTAACAGGAATAGGCAGAAAAATAATTCAAATGAATCGGTGTGTTTAGCAGGAGTGTGTGTATAAAATGAAAATATATTTCTGATTTTGGGGAAAATGTAGGCTCAGATTTCTAGTCACTGAAATTAATTCTAGATACACAATAATCTGGTCTACCTATGCTTTGCTTCACAAACAGAAGCCTCTTGCACACAATGGAGTTTAAAAGCAAAACATGCTATATTTAAGTAATGGAAAATAATACACTGATTTGAGAAGCAGAACATCAATCACAAATATGCGCTGTTTAACAAGTTGTCTCAAATATGAGCCTACTGAACTACTTTGTGTCATTTTTTCCCAAGAAAATTTACATTTATCAGTAAACTGTATAAATCAGATAATTGAAAATACAGAGAGAATGGTAAAGTACAGTCCAATTTTAAACTATCACACCTATTTTTATATTACAATATGCAAATAAAAATGGACTGTAGTGACTAAGATTTGCACCTCTACTGAAAAAGACATAGCCACTTGCCTCCCATTCACCCTGCTGAAATCATTGGAGTGCATTGCATACAAGGCAGCATCACATTTCTTCAGTTGCTAAACTGTGAAGACCAAGTCGTTTATCTGAGTTTCATGCACTAATTCCCCATTCTTTCCCCTCTACTACCACTAAAAAATATTTGCTTACAAGACCTTTGCCTACAAAGCAAGTAATTGGATGCAAAAGGAAAGCACCAGCACAATGAAGCTGTCAGTGCTGAGGTTCATTTGCTGAAGCCGTATGTAGTTTGGAGTTTTACTCTAGACTGGATTTAGTTTGATCCCTTGAACTGAAACCTGTCATGCACGTAGACCGAAGCTGTCTGAAGGAGCAAGTGCTGGTTTGGAGTTAGCATCCCCGTTAATGGTTGAGTGGCATGCAGTATGCTTCAGTAGCAGAGCTTACAATTTATTTTTCTCAGTGAAGAAGCTAGTTTGGACTTATCAAAACCATTCTGCAACTGAGATAATATGTAGAAAGTGAGGACAATGGAGGAATTCATTTAAAAACTACACCACCCTTCTGAACGGAGAGGCTAATGGAGATGTGGCCCATTACTGAGAAATAGATCATTTCTTGGGAGGCTGGGAAACAGCAGCATATATCTGAAATTACATGTCAACAGCGGCCAGTTCAGTGAAGTAACATATATATTGGAAGATTTGAAACCACTGGGCTATATTCCAATTTTGGAAAGTGACAAGAAAGAATATCAGAGATGAAAGTAATGTCTTCATGTTGAAATGTTCACTATTCTGGCAGTGAATGGGAAATATTTGGCGATTGAACAGTGTTATGCTGTGAGTTTGAGACTTAACATTTGGAAGTAGGTGAGAAGGAACTCTAAATGAAATTAAAAACACAACACCGGAGAAACTGAAAGATACTACCACATATAAGTATTGCAGTACAACAATCAACTGAAGTATGTCCTGATTTTCTCTAATGAATGAAATTTGTGAATGTCTTTATATATATATATATATATGTATGTATGTATGGAGATTTATTTCTGTTTGTTGGACTCCTTACACATTTCACTTAGCTGCCAGTGTCAGAGATAGCTTTGTGTCCTTTGTGCTGATTCAATAGGTTTTCAATTTACATGACCAAATTTCCCACCATATAATAGAGCAGGAATATGAAAGTCTCTGGAAATGTTGAGATTGCACTGAACTATGACAACTGTTGCTATCTTTGCTGTATAACAGTGCTGAGGCTTTCTTCTGAACAAAGAATTAACATCTGCTGCCACAAGTTGACTCCAGAAGTGGCAGTAAGTTATGAACAGAAAAATACTTGCATGCTTTCCCTGCATCCTTCACAATGAAGAGAATTTGTAGAATTCACTGGCTATGGGCAGTGCTCAGTAATTAATTGTATATTTAAAATCTGTGGCACACATCTGCGTTCATCTCTAAAGAATAAAATGACAGCAAGTAAAAACCAAATTTGGATTGATATTTGTCTAATTACATTCATCTCATGGATGCAATACAATTAGATCTCTAAACAAGATTAATAATTAAGACAACAGAGAGCAACCTATTCAGTTATCTTTAGGAAATGAATCTGTTGTCTGGAGCCTAGATATAACTATTTAGAATATCTACAAAAAAACACAATTAAACAGTCCTATCTCTGTAATTCAAAGCCTCGTGGACTTGTCCTACCCCACCCACAGGAAAATGAAGGGGCTGGAAGCTGTTCACGTACTTCCCCAAGTTAAGAGCTCCTTCCCCACAGATTTTCTTTCCCACATTATCTAAAAAGTTGAGGGACATTTTTGGACATATAAAATATGCAAATGAGGGCTTGCTGCTGTAAGGAAATAGCTGGGATAATACCTGAACCTGTAACTCATAATTATGTTTGGAATCAACCTTTACTGATCTGACTTCAGCCATGTATCTATAATTTCCAAGCCAAAATTAGCCAGGACACACAGAATTGGTGTCTGTATGAGAAAAGATGTGCCACAGCTGCAGGTCCTTCATGGTCTCCCCATGAAATAGCCAAGATCTGAGGAAGTATCAAAAGCCATTACCACTAATGAAGAGCCCTTCAAGTCCATGTTGAAGTATTACTGGCAAAGGGTATTAGAGACTTCAGTTGCAAATGCTTTCAGCTCTCAGCTCAACACCTCTCACAGGCTACAAATTATGAAGTGATTTGTTTTTCAGCCCAAGGTGTTAATAAGAGATGTGAAAAGTCTGGGTTCACCAAATGTTGCTGTTACCCTAAGCTTAATGGCCCTCGGAGAAGAAAATTGACTCACTGACTTTAAGAACAAGTTTTCTAGTGTGCCTGAGTGATGAAAGAGAAATATTTTGCACGTAGTTCTTCACAAGAACATGAAACTACTGAGAAGGGAAGTGATAGTTATGGATAGAAACAGGCAAGTTTTTAAACATACTTTCTTCAGAGGTTTTAAGATAGTATATTCCTCTGTGAAGGTCCAAATTCCCAAGTTATGATGGAAGTGTAAGCTTCAGTTCTATTGCATCAATGCTTTATACGAAACCAGGGCTTTGTTCACTGCGTCGAGCTTTCAGCTAAACATAGGCAGTAACTAATGAAAATAAAATATTGCTTAGGATATTTACAAATTACGGCCAAGAACATATGGGGCTGCTATATCCCCAGAGGGCTTCATGGTTGTGTCAAAAATACACAGGTACCCTGTACTGGTTATTCAGCAGACTTGACCACACTCCAAGTAAGAGCTGTGAGAAACCTAAGACTAAACTGTCTCCTCATCCAGTATGGTATTTCTCTTTTGGTCTGCTTTAAGAACAGCATGGAGATACACCCCAGATACTCACATGGGACAAAAAGAGGGATGTTCAGCTTCATCTGTTTGCTCCCAGAAGACACGGTTCAGTTGTCATTTCAAATCATATTTTAAATGTGGGTGGGAGGATGTCTGAGATGGAGGAAAGACAACTTACACTTAAATAAAACAGTGACAAGTTTTTTATATATAAAACATAACTCCTGTGCTCTTCTTACTGGTTCCACCTCCTTTTGTCTAAAGTTTCCACTTCCCTTCACATGTTAATGTTTCCTACAGCCTGAGTTAACTCACTCTGGCAAAATGTTACACTAACCAAGATCCAAGCCTTTAAAACACACAGAACGTGTCTGTGGTTTCACACAGGAAAAACATATTCAGCAGGCAGCCTTCAACAGTAAGTAGTATTAAGTAACAGCTTTTGAAACTTTCCTAGAAAATAAGAAAAAATGCTGAGTGACGATTCATTCCACATAATATGGTAAGATTGACTGCCTTAGAAAGACTATGAAATTATATTCACAATGCTATTATTTGAAGGCTCTGAGTAATTCACCAAATACCTTGTCATGCATTGAGCATGTGATGTTATATTTTGGGTACACTAGGAAGTATTAGATATAAAATTACTCTGTACAATGCAGCCCAGATGTAAAAAAATGCATTGCTTGGGACTGCGTGATTCAGTGAGAAAATATAAATGGGAAATTACTGGAGTTGAAACTTTATTGCAAAGCTATTTATCTTTGTTATTATTTTCTGACTCCTTTTGTGTTTATTTACTGCAAGAGACAGAACAAGTCTCACTTATGCTTTAAGCTGAGGATTATAAAGGCAGAAGTAGTCAATCCATACCAAAAGAGGAGATTAACATGTGGTCCAAGTTAGTGTTTATTACCCTAGTGCCTAAAAATGTAATTTTGATATATGTGTATATATATATATGTGTGTGTGTGTGCATGCACACACTCTCGTGTCCATTCAGTTTGCGGAAAGAGCTCCAGAATTACACTGAATATGAATAATGATATTATTTTAAGAAAGACTTGTCTAATTGTTTTTAAAGAAAAGGAAAAGTCTTTTGATTGTGAGGAGTTACACACATTTATACATTCCCTGCCTTTCCATAGATAACATATTGAGAAATATCAATGTTTATTAAAAAAACATACTTATTCACAAAGGTAATTAAATATATGTATCTATATATATGAGTACATATACATACGCATGATTATGTTCCGTTTCTATCATTCCAGTGGAATTCCATCTTAGGATGCTAGTCGAGGTGCATTCTTGTGCACAATTTAGTTTGTCAAATTCATTTCATGTTCCTGCATGTAATTAGAGCACTGATGCTTCAAAATTTCATAAATGGGCTTCCATGTGCTGAATGCAACTACTAATGGTCACAACTCTACCAGTTAATCTGCCATGTCTTGGTAAAATATGACCAAGTGTGCAACTGGATGCATGTTGTTTTTAACTTTGGCTTACGCCAACTTTGGTTTCTGACTATTTAAACTTCTGAACTGTCTTTTTGTAAGTCTCAGACAAACAACTTGCAACAAGCTTAAAGAGAAGGTGTCATGAGAGGAAAATGTACACTGTTTGCAGTGAGAAGAGAATGAGGCACCAACTGACAGCTACCATAAAACATCCTTGCACCACTTATTTTTCTTTGTAGAGGCTCCCAGCATGTGATCCATCCCTCTGGAAGAAGATGGAAAGGAAAAGGACATTCATATTTAAATATTATAATCTGCAACTTGATTTCACTGCTGCATAAGAGTAAAGGGAATTAGGGATCTACAATGGAGGCTTCAGCACAATATAAATCTCCAAAGGCTTGCCCTTTGCTCCAGCTACTTTCCCAATAGAAGCTGAGCTGAGTATAACTCATGCTAGTTTAAAAGCATCTTCAACAAACATGTGAAAATGAATTAAAAACAGGACAGAGAGAATCCCATATGATGCAGACAACTGAGTTCTTTGCATTATTTCTTATTCTCAGCAGTCTGAAAGGATTACAATAATGCTAATTTCTGTGAAGCCTCATCATGGCAACCCATAGGTTTATATGGCTTTAACAGAAATTTCCTTAGCTCTTAAGAGGAAAGAAACTAAAGATTCCATGAAGAACACAGCTGAGCATATACAGAATAGCAACAGAAATGCTGAGATACATAAGGAAAAAGATTTAAATTTGTCCCACACTTGAATGTGGAAAAAATCATGGGCAATCCGGGATCTGGTAAGTACGTAAAAAGTGAATACAAGTCAAAAAGAACTCATAGCTCTACATTTAAAAAAAGATCTTTGCAAAGCTGTGTGTGCTTGTAGTTCCATAAATCGTTGTTCCAGCTGGTAACTTTATTGTGTATTAACCTTTGCTTAATGTCTTGCTCTTAACTGCAGCAGCGTGACAATGATTTTAATTAAGTGATTCTGTAATTTATGTCCCATAGGTGTTTCTAAAGGATTTACATACTAATATCTAAGTGCAATTGCATTCCTGATAGTGAAGTCTTGGGTAAAAATCTGAAAATTGTATTAAAGACATATCTCTCAGCTTCAAGGAGACTTTGGATATATTCAGAAATAGGAACACTTCTTTTTTTTCCAATGAAAAGGTTCAATATGCTGATTCAGTGCTAATACCTAAACAGATTCTGCATGAGATTAGAGGATGTATAGTTGGTGTGAAACGTTATTTTGAAGCTAAAAGGGTAGCAAAGGAAAGAATTTTTGATTTGAGGAAAATAGTACCATTTAGGCCAAAAGAAAATTGTTTCTAGCCTTTCCCTTGCCTGTCACTTTCCTGTCCATGTCAAGTTGTGTGCAAGCCTCCATAAACCGGTTATAATAAAATCCAAATCAAAGAAATACTGCAACATTATTTAAGCATATCCAAAAAAAAAGACAAAGGAATGATAAATACTGCTATTAAGTAGGTAACATGTTCATATTGTCTACTGATTGTAGAATTAATTTATATTTATATTAATAAGAGAGTTTTACAATTATATTTTCATTTTCCTTGGTTCAAATGATATGTAAAAAGACAGGGAAATGCTTATGTTTAGTTAAGACATATTCAGTGGCATGAATTGTAAAAACTTGACATTTTACAGTTTTAGTTCAGCATGTCTTTAGAAAAGTGCATTAGTACAATGTTTAATAAAAGAGAACTATCTTAACCTTTTGTTGAACCCAATTCCAAAGATTAATATATAAAATGGAAGTTTTGCTGAACAAACTTATATTATTTAGCCAAGCCACTGTTAGCTGAGCATTTAAAAAACACCTTTTTTTCTGCATGCAGGATGATTCCAAGTGGCCAGACCCCAGGTATTCAGGTAGTTATTTAAGCGAATTCTTCCATCTATCCTTAGCATTTACAGGGCTCGAATATTCTTGCACATGAAGTCATTTTGATGGCAGATTGTTCACAGTGCTGGATTGCTGAACTGGGCTTTCCATACTCACCCCAAATTACACCTTTATGCCATCACTGATACAGTTTTTATTTGAATGGAAACAAACTGCATCCACAGCACAACTTCAGTGTTTATTTTGTTACAGCTACCTATGTTTCTGTCTCAACAGGAAATAAAATCTGGACTCTACATGGAATTTCCAATACTCTAAATCTTCATTGCTACGTAAGGTTAATTTCTTTTCTTTACCTGTGTGCACAGAACCTTAAAAAGCTCTTTCAAGCTCTATGCCAATAAAAGTAAATAAAATCTTTCCTTATCCTATCTCTTTTTACTTGGATTTATACTTAAAATAAACAAACAACAACAACAAAAACCCCTCAATTTTAAATTGCACTGTATCAGAATGTTTTTCTTCTGTATCACTTTTGCCTTGAAAACAATCGCCTTGTGAAAAAATGCCCTAGATTAGTCTACACCTGAGTATGCACTAACTTGTTTCATATCATGAACTATACCAGCACTTTAATCTGAAGAGACATGTCCTCTGAATGTGTTCTTGCTGTTGCTGTTCATTGTATTAAAATACTTCCCTGAACAGACCTCAGTAACATACTCTTCAATCCAATCCACCTCACACAGATATCCTCATAAACTTTGACAGCTTTATGAAAAAGACCTTTATTTTCATTGTTCACTCTCCCTCATCTGTCTTCATAGAAAAGGACTTTTTAATCTACAATTACTCTATTTTGCAAATTCATTTTTGGTCCATGCTGACTTGTACCAGTATTATAAATGTAAACAGAATTTGGAAAATACAATTAAGATATTTGTGATAAAAATTATTCCTTTGCAGCTTTATAGTTTCTTAATATTTGATGAACGGTAACTGAAAAGCCAAAGAATTGGGTGGAGGGTTCAGAGCCCTGTCTATGGCTCTGCCACTGATTTAGCAGCTGGCCAGGAAAATAATTTCTTTTGACAGCTGCTCAACATTCTCATTTCTGAAATTCTGAGCTAGTGAGAATGATCACACCCCAAGACTGGAAGCACTAATTAAAGCTTACGGAAAACTACCAGTAAGCACAGGCCAAACTATCTATGCACCTTTTACGAGAGAGACCAAGACACATGTTTGAGATGTTATGATTTTTTGCAGTGAAATGCAATAGCTGCTCTAATTATGCTCTAATTAGTTCATTATTGACTACAAAAGAAAGAGCGTATGTCTGTGCATGTGCTCTGCTGATGGGTATATGAAACACAAAAAGAGAAGAGTAGAAGTACAGTGTTTTCAGATACTCTCAGACATACCAGCCAATATATCATTCCAATAAATTTCAGCTTTGAGACGAATATAAAAGCTGAACACATTCTATAGAATAGCTCTAGACTAACTGTCAGAAATAGAAAGATTTTGAATTCACAGTGTTTAATATATGATCACATCTCCAAGCGCAGTAGCTGGGAAGTGGGAGGGTACTGAGGGAATGTTAAATGTAGGGCATTATATATTAATATAATTTCTTCCTTTCCCCAAGATAAAGAATATTTTTGCTCACGCAGCCTTAATTTAGATGGCCTGTCAAATCCTCCTTTCTGCAGTGTCACGATGAAAGACACTGATGTGGGCCAACAGAGGCAGTAGTGGGGCTTTTCAACTCTTACTGTATAAATGCTAATGAATCTCCTCCACTGAAAGAGCTCAGCAAGTTCCCTAATCTAGACCATCCATAAATTATCTGTTTGTATGCTTGTGCTGAATCTCAGAACATTTTGAGATCTGCTGAAGTCAACAGAATAATTCACACTGATTTCAGAGGGTGCTGTGGCAGCTTTTAATGCCTGGATCCTGCCATGGGTTTGTTAACTGGATCTGCATTAGGGTCCACGGCCTGTATATGAGTTCAGTATTTGTGCAGATCTCAAGCAGTGACAGCACATCCACGGCAAAAGAGAGATACAAATTCAGCATGGACTGTACATACTCTATTCCTAGCCTTAGGTCAAGAGTCAGATGCTAAGAAGCAGCACAACTCCCCTGACCCTGCTATCTGCTTGATCTGCTTTATATTTCCAGGACATAATGCAAATTAAAATGGTTTTTGAGAAAGGGACTAGGCTACTGGGGAAACAGATGTCACCAGGAATGGGCTGAGCATCTTCAGTGAACAGTCAAGCAAATTTTCCATTTACATACAGCCAACCAGTACAGCCTTCCATGGGTCTTTGCTTTGACTGTCACATCACTCCCATCAGGTGAAAGCCCATGTCTCAATTTGCCATGCGGGGGCCATGCCAGGGACTTAGCTCCTATGGGTAGTCATAACCCAGTTCTGCCTGCATTGTTGAGAAAACCAGAGACCGCTCTGCCCAGTTAGCAATGTTGATGCAATGAAACCTCTACCTGCATTGTCACAGTTGTCATTGCACAAGTGCATTTTAGAATATGTTATAATCACACCTTTGTCATTCAGAGTAGACCTGTGTCTTGATGTTTCTCCTGTCATATTGCAGCAGATATTTGCTGGTTCGGCTACTTTAAGTAAGGATCTCTTTCGCAGCCCAGCATTGCGACACTACAAAGCAGTTTTAAGCCCTTTTACAAATATAACCATTTATCATAATTAACTGCACGATGGGATAGAGCTCCCTAAAGATGACTATAAATATTGCTTCACAGCTACTGACAGACTGGCAGTAAGGATTCACCACTAAAGGAAAGAAACATCTATTTTTTACTGTCTCAAGTAGTGGTGTGGTCTAACCAGAGCAGTAACTGCAATGACTGTACTATTTACCTATTGATTTGATTGTGCAGAGAAATATTCGGTGACATCACTCATGAGTGGTCTCTGCTGAACAGGATCAGTGGTGATGTAGCAAGGACTGGAATGCTAATAACTTGCAGAAAAATCAGTCTATTTGTGTCCTCATCAATCTCTATCTCCACAGATACCAGAAATGCACTAAAAGAATTTCCACTGAAAGACTAGCTTTAATTAACTCTTGCCCTCGCTCAACACTCAGAAATAAAACCATGCCCGATTCAAACTGCTCCAAATGTGCTTTCTTCCGCTTGCAAAGTGGTTTGATTTAGCAGTGTGCATGTCTCAGGTGGCTCATGCAGACCAGTGCTTCCCAGCTGGGAGAGCCACAGGAAGAAATCAGAAGGGTCAGGAAGCTTTGAAAATTTTAATGCCACCTAAATCAAAGGAAAACATGTTCATCCACTCCCTCTGTATTTTTATACTTCAAGGTCAAGCATTTTCTGTAAACTTTTCAACACACATGCAGAGAAAAACATGCAGGCTTATCCTTGCCACAGAGTCGTTTTAGCTCTCTCACAGCACATGTAAAGAATGTAATGAGAAATGCAAGGAAGGAAATTGAAAGGCTATGGGATCTGGGATGCTCAGTCAATATGCAGCGTAATAGCCATTTTCAAGGTGAGCTCTTTAAGTCTGATCTCTGACTGTGGACCCCTTTCTTTTCAGGTGACACTCCGAAGCTCAAATCCTGCAAGATCTTTGGGCAGTGAGCACCTCTGAATATTAGGTCCGGGGTGCTTTAACTTTAAGTATGTCATTACATACATGGTAAAGAAGAAATCTAGCAAGTCTGCTGTCATGCAGAATAGTGAGCTCACACCCAGAACAGACAAGGAGATAGACTGACAGACAGCCAAAGAGGCCATAGTCCTAGCTTGGTCAATAAGCACAGGAATATTTTACCTCCAAGAAAGAAAGTACTAAAAAACAAATAAAATCTTAAGAATGAAAAAGCCATCAGCTCAAGAGACATTATATATTCACCGATTCACATCCTTTTCTTATTTTCCTGCCACAACCCTTAATCCCTGGTGTCAAGAATCTCATCTAATTCTTTCATCTGTATCTTGATGCTTCTTGAATATATTCTCATATTGTTACGCAAGGGTGCATGCTCATTACTTGCTACACGAACCTGCTCTGTATGGTTTGTATTTGACTCTTCATTTCATAAGCCTTCAGATTAAGTCCTCTTATTGTCAAGCTCTTTTGGATCAACTTTATCAAGATTTTTATTTCTTCCTTGAGTTATTTATTAAATTTAAATCTTTAATAAAATCTCCTTCCCCCCAGGACAATAAACTTAGCACGAATAAACTTTTCTTACAACTTTTGCAATTTTCCAAGCCTGTTATTTTCTCACCTTAATCTGAAAGATTTCTACATAGGATGCATTGTTTCTTTAGTATACAAAGACATAAAAAAGCCACACCAGAAGTATGAATCATGAATTTCTGTCTTCAGTGTGTTCTAGGATTTACACACAATGTCTGATCTGTTACTGGAATGCCTGAACTAAATTAGAGGCAGCTACATCAATGACAGTGTCATTCCAGCTCTCGCTGATTACATACACCCACATAAGCAAAAGTCAGCTCCTTAGTTATGCCTTGGTATGTATGCTTATTGCAGAACCCTTGTCATAAAGTATAATATTTATGATAATGGCTTTGTTAAGATTGTGATAGAACAAAACAAAATAACATCTTCTTTACCGCTCCTACTAAGAAACAAATTAGAGCTTTGTTTTGACTTATTCCTATTCTTGAACAGCATCTAGTTGCCAAACTAAGCTGCTGTGTCAGGAGGGGCAGCTCCTGATCAATCCAGGGGAGCAGGCACACATATCCTTCCTTCATCAGACTGCACTTCTTCAGGAACATAACGTCCTGAGGAGGTCATACAAGCAGCACTTGCAGTGTTGGGGACTCCATTATTCTTTGGCTAGTTTCCCATCAGACCTGTGAGTTAACCTCTCAAGTATAAGCTAATTAGAAATCATCCATGAAATTATCCAACTAGTGCCTCACATCTCTACGTTACTTCTTCAAGCACTCTTGAGAATGTGTTGTGTAGATCTAGTGCTTTGTCAATTGGAACTCATGTCGTAGTGTCTTTAATTAGGGATGCGTCAAAGTACCTGAGTTTAATGGACACAACTAGCAGACAGTTCTCTCTCTATTCCATTTCCATGTTAACAGTTTCATTGCAGGTGGACGTCCACAGTGATAGCCTGTATACACTTTACAAAATATCTGATCTATCTGAAGTGCTGCTGATTCTGATTTGTGTCCCTGCTGCGCTGTGTCACATAACAACACTTAAAAATCCCTATTATTCCAGGCCACACAGAGCGCTGGTGTGATATAATGTGGCATGACATTGCATAAGCAAATTAAGAGCTTAATGACTTGACACCTGGTGTCCACAATTACAGTGGTCTCTGCTCATAAGTTTAGCTCCTGGTAAAGGCAGGGATAATGAATTATTCATTGAATGCTCTGATCATCATATAATTCAGACCTCACACCTCTTCTGCCTTCAATAATCCTTTTCACAGTTATTTATAATCATTCCTTTGCTTTGTAAATATAAATGCTAAGTGATTGTTAAATATCTCTGTTGTTTCCTGAATAAACTGAAGTTACTGGAAAATAGTACTTACTAATATATCTGCAATATATTATTTTTCTAATGTATGAATTAAAATACAAACAAGAAAGAGAAAGGAGAAAATACTATTAAACAGGAAGCCAAAATGCCTTGATCATTGTCAAAGTAACTCTTTGACAAAGAGAATTTCTCCTATGTTGACATCAATATTTCTTCTCAGTCAGTGTTGATATTATTGTGTTCCAAATAAAAATACAAAATGTTGTGGCTCTTGGTCATAAGTTAGATGAAATGTTGATGCCATCTGTTTTAGACTTCTGTTACAGTTATTTTGTTATTTAAACCAATGACTGAGATAGTATCAGATACTGCTATATTTACTGTTCCCACAGTGAATTTTCAGGGCCAGTTTTGCTATGCATATTGAACCAAAATATATTAAAAAATATATATATTGTGTGAAGGAGTATTGCACAGTATTTCTTCCCCCGGATCACCACAGCTGTTCCTGTGCTAAGCTTTGATGTTATTGTGCCGCTTACTGCATACTGTAAGCACGAGAACATCACAATGGAGATCTTGGGTAACAGGGATAGAAGCATTACCTGCTGTGCTGAAAACACATTTTTGCCTTCTGAAAACCATATTCCTTCTGCCCTCAGCCTACAAAGACATCCTAGCAGGTCACAGTGCATTCAAAAATTCACTTTTTCAGGTTTCTTCTGCCTTCTTTAAACTCCACATGTAAGCAGTTACTTAAGTATTACTGCTTTCAAAGACACTGCCTATCCATAGCCTCCCCTGTCTTGCTGCGAATGTTTCATTCTTCAATATAGTGTTTGACTCGAGAGCCTAATTTTTAGTGTCCAAGATTCTAAATATTTGTTCAGTTTATCCAAACAGGTGATGACTTGTTCTGAGTTTAGTTTATAATAGCAATCATAATTCAGAGCCCATGGCAGCATGTGATAATATTTTCATTGAGTTCTGTAAGCCTTGGATTAATGCTTTTGTGTAAAAATATTAAGTCGTGTTACAATTCATAAGTTTTAACTCATAAGAACTTTGATCAATTCGGGCCTGACTGTAAGAAGTTCTGAGCAATTCCTGCAATTCTTGCTTCCTTCCAAATCAATAGGTGGCACAGCAGCACTCAATCTCTTTTAATTTGATCCATGAGTAAGAGTTTAAGAATTTGACACCGTAAGGTAAAACTTTTTCTACATGATCAATATGCGAGACAGCAGCCATTTCCAAGATAGCTCTGCTTCCCCAAACCCTGTTTTAAAATTGTATCAGTGTCTGTGCTGCTGATAACCTCAGGCTCCATGGAATTTCAGGAAAGCAGGGAGAATTATTGAGTATATAAAAGTGGTTTTCAGAAACCATACAATGGAGCTTTTCATAAATAGGAACTTTATGCAATACTGAACTATAAATTACTGCATAACGATATCTTCCCAAAGATAATCTCTCTCATTTCTGTGTGTTTGTGGCTGATCTGTTGTGGTATCAGAATCAATAACGTCCCATGAAGCCTGGGACAAAAAGAATAGAAGTTCCAGGACCCATAGCTGAACCCTTTCCAGGATGACAGCACATATGCTTTGATACGACAAAGTAATATGGTTCTCTACATCAATGCAAATACATTCCTAAAGGTCACCTTAAGTTTAAAGAAAGTGTTGTGAGGAAAATCTGATTTCTCAGTGCTGATTCAATAGCACGATGTGTTAGCACTTTCACAATGTGCTAGCACTTTTCGGGAGACTTTGCCACCGGCACTTGCTATTTTTATCTACCCACCAGGCAGCTCAGCAAAACCCAAGAAACAATTTAACTTTGTTCGTTCTTCCCCCTTGTGTATATAATAACACAGGAAGAAGAAATAAGGGAAAAACATAAAATGATCATTAAAAATAAATGAGAAGAGTGTGAACAGAAGAATTATGGGTAAATGGACTGTATCCTCACTGGCACATTATTTTTACTTTGCAGTACATTAAATAGATTATTAACTATTTGCACTGATTAAGGTGCCTTATGTTGTTGCACTGGAATTAAAAGAGGCATAAATTCTGAATAACATATCACTATTGTGGCTGCTGCTTCTCCTTTGCTTCAGGGAGTAAGGAATTATGTACCTTTTGTTCTGCAGCCTACTTCCATTCTGTGCTCAGTTGTTACCTGGCACATCAGGTGGAGCTGTGACTCTCTACTGTTGAACTACTCACTGCTCTGCCTGCTCATCCATGAAAAACATACATGGGAGTCCAGCATGGTATCAGTAATCTTTTTTTTTCCCTTAAGCAAGTAGTTGGTAGGCTATGGGCCCGATCTTAATGCCTGTGTATGGAAAGATTGCTGTGTTTTGCCACTGATTTCTACATTGCTTTTTTGAAGATTATTATTACTGTACTAACATTATTAACACTGGAACTTCTAGCTAGCAAAGTGTGTAGGTACACAAAACATAGTTTCTATTACAGAATAGTTCTGCTGCCATCTTTTCTGCTGCCATCTTTAGAGTACCAGTATCTTTTAAGCCCTTTGTTGCATTGCATACTGAAGCCATAAAATTGGGACATATGTGGGGCCACCATTCCACACAGTGTTGATCATCCCTAAGAGATCTCGTATGAGAAGGAATAAGAACATGCATATGAAAGCTTTATATGAAGGATTTTGTTCAAGTTCTCATCTGAGCTCATTTCACAGCTACTTTCTCATACATAGAAGTAGAGTTCACAAAGGAATGGAGGCAAGCCTGTTATGTAGTTAAGATACTTGTACAGAAATGAACAGTGTTTATACATCTTTATGGCAAAGAGGAAATTAAGGATGCCTTTAACATGATACCACTGAAAATTTAAGTAGCTACATATGTCTTAGGCTAAGAGACAGAATGTGAGAAAAAGCAATTTGCACTCCAAGTACTCAGAAAGAGGTGGTCACCAGCTAGTAATTACTGTATTTTATTTATTTGTTGTTTGCTATGGGAGTCTTACAAACAACTATTACAGCTTTCCTAAACTCAAGTAATGATTTTAAATATGTGGAAGATTTTATGTCCAAGCAGAGATCTCAAGAAAAGTTTGCAGAAATGCAGTAGTAGGCTGCAGACCATTGCTGCTTTAGTTAGTAACTGGATGGATGGCAGCTGTGGTATGTCTCAGAAATAACTGACCAGAACTGCTTAGTGCTAAGCCTCTCCATGATTACTCTATCAAGAGGAGAGCACCCTACTCTTTACCAATTTGTTAGACTTAATTTTCACAGAATAGCAAGAAGGCATGTGGGAGAGAAGAATACATTGTTGCTTAGCAATGAGATGCGTATAGCATAGCTGATTTTTAAAAGTTTTTGCTAAATATACACTTAGAAAACACAGATAAAACCACCTCATGTACAATGGAGAAGTAAAACTGCATCCACAGGAACAGAATTACTTGCTTAGGTGCAAAATCCATTTCTTGCTGTACTCAACAGATTAAATTGGGAAAAGGATATAAGAAATGTAAGAAATATGGAACGTGGTTGTCTCCTTGTATGATCTTTTAATTGTGGCACTTGACATTTTTGGGACTTGAGGAGCCACAAGGTGCATCCATACAATTCATGTTCCCCCCATTAATTCATTACATTCCTTTTTTTAACCCACTTACACTTTGGCTTCTTTGACATTTTAGCACAATGAATTCCACTGTGCAGTTACACAATGTGTTAAAAATACTTCCTTTTTTTTTTTTTTTTGCATTAAAACCGCAGACCGGTGATTCCACTGTCTCCTCACTCTTTCATTGTTCTATATTCACTTTCTCCTAACTAGTGGTTCAGGCCCTGGACATAAATGCAACAAGTAGAACTGCTAAAAAGACCAAAAGATGCTGTCAGCAACAAAGTATATGGGAATGCTAGGCCTGGCAAATTAACAATAAAAGCATCTCTATATAGAAATATCTGCATTCAAATAAAAAATATTTCCTATAAAGTTAAGCAAAATACATATATTTTATGTATCTGTACAAATAAATCGATACTCAGACCCTGTTTGTATTTCTATACTCAAAAACATTTTTTCTTCAATCTTAAAGTCAATAGAATTTGCTAAATCTAAGTTTATGACTCATAATATAAGATTCTTTTCCGCTATGATTCAGTAATATTCATGCTGATGAAAGAAAATCTTGTCTCCTTTTTTTTTTTTTTTTTTTTTTTTGTCTAATTAAAATGTAAAGAAAGCACAAAAATAAAAAATAAAAAACAAATGAAGAAATAATCAAGGATATTTTTCTGGTTCTTTTTTTTGCTGGAATAACTTTTTGAGAAGAGTGAGAAGAGGTCCTTCTTGTTTTTATGCTATTAATAATCCTTCATTTGCAAAATCATGAATGTCTGCACAATTATAAGACTGTAATTTCAATTACTGGAGTATGAACAAGTGGGATGAAAGCATGAGTTATGAGGGAGAAACACTGTTTTTTTCCTTCAACATTTCACTATTAAGTCAGGAAACTAACAATCTGTGAGTGGTAAATGGACTTATTTCTAAATAGAACATTGGGTAAAATTAGATTACACAGGCAAGTAATTTCTGAAGCTAAGCAGATTTGAAGTACTATCAGCTGGGTGGACAAGTTGTACAGCTGGTGTTCTTGTGGGAGTGTCTAAGCACAGGCAAAGAGAGAATATAGAGTACTTCAAGTATTTTGGCTGCTGCTCTACTATGTTTTTCACCGCATCTTCTGGGCTCTGTGACGGAAAGAAGGGAGGTAGACTTTTCTTAACCAGATCAGCAAAAGACATTGTTACAAGTTGAGCAACTGAAACCAGCCTTGTTTTAGACACTTAAATGTCTTATCTGCAAACAGAAACAAACACCTAAAGCAACATGTACACAAGCCTTTACAGTTGGCTGGCCAACACAAGCTTTGGAAGATGATCCAAAGCTTGATGTAGTAGGCACAAGGGTCTGTGCACTGATCAGTAATGACAAAATGTCTTTTTAGAAATAGGAGAACTACGAAAGGAACAGTCGAAAGAAAGCAAAACCACCACGCAGATCTTTTTTCAGATGTATCTCTAACTGAAAGAAGCAGGCCCAGGAGGAGCTTAAAGTCCTGACATTGAGGGAAGCAGTGTTTTCATAGCCATTGGAAAGCACAAAGCATGACATCTATGAGAGCCCTCCCTGTTCCACCTCTCTGTCTGAAGTCTGGTAAGGAAAAGAATCACATATGTCTCTCAGAAAGCAATGCCTCCTATTTATTTCCATGGAAACTACAACAGATATAAAGAGCACAATAACACTGTTTGATAGAGCAAATTCTCAGCTACAAAACATTATCTTTCAACATAGTCAACACCACTATTTGATTCATGTAAATGAGCTAATCAAGACACTCTTCATTTTTTGGTATGACAGTGCATGGCTATTGGGAACATGGCTTGTCTTCCATGTAGATGTCACCATGACTGAAATGCACCACCCACTACCTCACTGTGCTCACATCCACTAACATCTGCTTCTGACATCATAAAACAGAAGGCTTTACTTTTGGAGCAGCCCTTGTACAAATCTTCAGAACCGTAAAAGCTCAGGATAAAAATATTTGATTTTCTTTATTCAACCCACTTCAGAAAGGCCTACAATACAGCCAAGCTACAGCACACAGTTTGCTAGCACTGATTTACTTGCATCTACTGTAGCAAATTCTGAAAGAGAGCGAACACAATTTATTTTGGTGTGCAATGAGCTATATGACCTCATAATCAAGTTCTCTTCAGGACAATCATCTCCTGTGGGCAACTGAAATACAGGTAATTTGGATAGCATTTAGAGTGCAAACTCATCTGCTCTGTAAATCTGTAACTATTACAGATTTTAAGAAGAAAAAGAAATGACAAAAGCACACATGGTTGTAAAAGCATGCCATTAGCAGCTAGAGATATTTACTGTAACACTTTGATTTATAGTATCGTGTCTTAAAGACTGAGCTACATTAGGGTGGCTGGGGCATTCCAGGAACTGAAAAAGATTTGGTTGTTTTTGGAACTGCTACATTCAACACCAGAGGAATTTTAATTTCAGCAGAAAAATGTTCTGAACGTGACTTTTTTGGAAACTAGCAAGTCACCAATACAGTGTTATTTCAGACAGGCACAAAATGACAATATATGGCTCATAGAAATTCAATACAAAAGTGGACTTGCAATTTTATTAGAGAAACAAGGATGACTGAAAAGCCCCCAGCACCCACAAAGTAGTCATCCAAGAAAGTTTTATCAGGTATTTCAGATGTCTCAGACAAATTTCACTGTATATACTGATTATTGTATCCGTAATAGTACTCTGCTCAGAAAAAAGATTCTCTCTCTCTCGATATGACAGGAAAGTAAAAAATCTGTTGGGTGTTCACACTGTAAACCTCTATAAAGTGATTTTGCTGACCGGAGCCTCCTAATACCATTTGTCTTGCAGATATAGCACACTTCTTTTTTCACCTCCTTCTGCTGCTTCCATATGATGATCCAACTATTCCCACATAGTATGAAAAACTGCAGTGGTAAATCCTTCAGGAAAACAGACTGCATGGGGTATTCCACTTTAAGAATGCATGTCTGAGAGTCCTGTCTTACCTCAAACTGGACACTCCAAAAAAATGCTGTCAAATAAATAGTAAGAGTTAAAGTTTTAGCCATAGCATTTTTTCAAGTTTAGATTCACAACAATAAATATTGTCCTGTGGCCAATTGAAAACATGCATCTGGCATTTGCCCCTTAAAATAAGTGGGTAGCTATGGCTGATTCTGAAGATACATACTGTGATTTACTCCTGATCTGGTTTTAAAATAAAGAGTTCAAATTAGGATGAATAATTTCATGAAAGATTCTATTTCTAAAATACCAAGAACTTGAAAAGAAAAATTCTTAACAAGGAGAAGTTGTTGGGAATTCAATCGAAGAGGAAATCACTATTTTTAATCCTTTTTCCTAACAACAAAACTTTGCATGTTTTAAAATGAAAACTGCAGTTTTGCAAAACTGAGCGTACAACTTCCAGCCTTCTAAATTCTGCTGCTTCTGTGTGGAGTGCTAATAATCATATACAAGACAGATAATTAAACCATGGAAATCACTGCAGCTACACCCCCTTCCCTTCTTGGTAAAAATGTAAGAAAAACATAGCAAATGAGATTTTGTCTCAAGTGTTTTTTCCCCTGCTATTAAAGATGTTTCTCTGAGCACTTGCTTTTTTTACGCTATTAATAATCCTCTGTTTGTGACATCAGCCCATCCCCACAGCAACACACAGCTTCAGCTACTGGCTCAGATCCTCTGACTGGTTTTAGAAATAAGGTGGACAAAAACCATAGAAAGCTGGATCCTTTCTATCCACGAGGTTGGCAATTTGGCTAGTCTGTGTTCTTCTTCAGTGGGTTAGCACTTTCTTAGTAAGAGGAGTGGACATCAATTCAATAAAGAAAATCAGTGTAAAAGATACTGATAAGGTGCCCAGTTGCCCTCACATAAATAGGAGTAAGTTTTATTACTCTATCATTTGCTTGTTAATGTTATGTGTAATTTGGTAATAGCAATGGGGGGAGAACTGATGTGCTTAAGTGGAAGCTCGGACAGCTTGTCATGTGCAAACCTATCATGGTCTGCACAAACCTCTCTGTGGGACTGGAAGAGAAAGGAAGAGCAAAAAAAGGACAAATCCCCATGTGATATTTATTTTAGTGCTGAAAATCTAAAATATTGTGTTCAGGAGTTCTCATTAACATGGATTTAAATGGAAGATATTTGAGCAGCTCAGTCATTTATGCTTACATAAGGCAGCTATTTACAACAAGAAGTATAATAGCATCTTTGAGCTTTTTAATTAAAAATTAATTAGGAGATTTAAGAACAAACTCATTGGGGGTTACTGTACAATAACATGTTTACAAAACTAGGTCTGGGCTTTTTGTTTTTGGTAAGTGTTTCAATCAATTCTCTGTCTATTAAATATAATTACGTATGATGCTTCCTCAAAATTATAATGTAGCATTTAAAGAGCAGCTGGGAAAAGTCTGTAATTTTAACTTCAGAACTAGGATAACCATTAAAATGCAAATAGGTGGAAACTGAAGTTTACTGATAAAAAGAACCCTCAGCACAAACATTTTTATCCATTAATCTTGAAATTACAAAGATTCCTTCTGTTTTATTACCACTTATTACCTTTCCCAGATAGGTTTCCTAAAACACATCCGAATCCCTCAAGAACAACTCACTGTCACATGCTACGTGGGATAACACTGATACAAACCCTCACCTGCTCCGTCTCTGTTTGCTAACAGTACATGTTTTACAGAAATGGCCACAATGATTCAAGCAGAAACTGGCAAAGTATTTTATTCCTTATTCATAAAAGATGCAAAATCTTGAAAAAGGGGCTTGTTGTTCCACTTGTATGCTATATTAAGTGATTAACCTAAATGGATCAGGCTTCAAACTCCTGTCCTGACTTAGGAAGTCATTCAAGCATTTCCTTCATTTTATTTTAAACAAGAAAAGGAATGAATGAACTCACATTTCAGAGATATGTTTCTGGCTATAGACTTTACTGATACTAAATTTATTTCTTCTAAAGATTTTAATGGAATTGTTTTAATTTACTACTGATTCCATGAGATCCACTGCATTCTTCCATGTAACTAAATGGGTAAGTAGGTAAGTAAGGTATATTTGTTTGAAATAACTTACTTAATATATTTAAGTAAATTCTATTTTACATCAGCTTATCCAACAGAACTAAATCAATATAGAAGTTGTTTAAGTGAGATTACAGTTAAATATGTCACTGTGCTGGTATACAGAGAGATTTTCTGAAAGGTGATGCATTACAATGGTGCTTATGTAAACAACAAACATGGCCATGCAACAACTCATTTGAATGTACAAGCAGAAAATAACATGTAAATCAAACATGGCACTTGTGTGAATGATGCCAACACAAGTATCTGTTACTGTGATAGTAAAGTAAAGTACCTGTTACTGTGATAGTAATTCAGCCCCATTGTGCCTTTAAAGCTTGTCCTCCCAACTTCTGTAATGCATACCTAGGGACTAAATTATGGTTTCAGCCAGTCAGCTTCTACATTGTGAGTCCATTGTCAGACAGTGAAACAAGCATCCCATAGGCATCATGCCCCTGCCATCCAAGAATACAGGATCACAAAATGTTTTTACTATTTTCCAGGCCTGCTCATTCTACTGATTTCATTGTTCACATTATGGTGTTGTATTTTGTGAAGTCCATCTCTGGGAGTCCTTCTGGTAAAACCAAGGAAGAGTATTCTACTCTCATCGTTACCAAAAAGATAGTAACAACACAAACCCAACGTACCAAACCTTACGCTGATCAAAGAAATTATACTGAACATTCTGTTTATAAAGAAAAGGATGTGATTACTTTGAAGTGGTTAAGGCTGGCTCCGATGTCTTAAATACTGGAAAAAAGAACAGATGATTCCTTCTGCTGCACGTGCCCTGAACCAGGGATATACTGGCGAAGTGATTCATTCTACTAACAGTATACTTTCTGCTTTCCTTTTGCGTAATTATCTTTAATTAAGCATCCAGACTACAAAAGGATTCACATCTTGTCTGCTACGTTTGTGATTCAGCCAAACAATTCATTAACAGATAGACGTTAATATTAGAGGCTTCTAGGGAATGAGAAATTATGATTTGATTTATGATGACAATGCTTGGCTTACGGTTACTGGCCTTAAATTTTGAAAAGTTCTAGATTCAGAATAATATCACTAAAAAGGAACAGAGAAGAAACCATATTTTATTCATAGAACCCCAAATTTACTTTAATGCTTTATGACAGACAAACTTGTTCAGGGAGAGAGCTGAACAATAATGATAAAATTTTCATTTCACTGATGTCAGTGGGAGATTTTCCTGACTTGGCAGCATGAGAGTAGAAGAGTAACATTCTGGTATTGATTCCCACATTCCTTTTTTGTCCCTAAAGACATGAATTTTCATGCAATTAAAAAACATGATTTCAAAGTGAAGATCAAGAGCCAGCATGATTACCGTGGATGAATATCTTTGTAAAGAGGAAACTCAGAATACAAGAAGGGCTTTTAATCTATCAGGAGAAATTATCTCAAACAGAAGTTGGCTTCAGATTCCAAAGAGAAAATGCAGGTGCTCATTTTCTGCTGTAATGCTGATAAACCATTGAAACAAATTTTTGAGAGAAGAGATGGATTCTCCATTTTCTTTGTTTCAAACTAAATTGATTAGATTAATTCCATTTATTTTCTGGCTTCTAAACATCTTCCAAACCTTATGATCGTATTTGCACTCAGCTTTTATAAATTCATGGAGAGAGACCATCACCTCCATGTTGTTGTTTAGATCTCAGGTGGGATTAATGCTTCTAGAAAGTGCACAGTCTTCACTGGTGATATGTATTACCTTATGTGGACCACAACTCTATGAGGAAGACAACTACGTGAGATGAAACTTAGGCTACCTGCTTTTCTGGAAGAAACATTCTAGTAAACCATAAGTTGAGCACCAGTTAAAGAAACAGGTCAGAAAACTCATCATATGGAGATCAGCCCAGTGATTTACTCACCTCTGACCTAAACACTACGAAACCGTCAGTAACACTTCAACAAATGCAAGAGGCAGTGGACACAATGTGAAATGCAGGGAATTTCATTTAGAAAAACAGAACAACTTTTTAACTGTGCAAACAGTAGAACAGATTGCCTTACACCAAAACAGATTGCCTAGAGAGCTTATGGAATCTCAGTCCATGGAGATATTCAGCTCTCAGATTGATAGTGCTGAGCAACCTGCTGTGGATGAGCCTGCTTTGAGCAGAGTGGTTGGACTCTATGCTCTCTAAAGAGAGAGAGGTTTGAAATGTGACATATTATATAGCTTTTAGATTTATATATTTATTAGCTCCATTAAATACTTAAGAAGTATAAAGAGGAGGTTTTCCTTCTCTGATTTCAGCATGTAAGATAGTTCCATACAATCGGTGTTTTCAAATAACAATTACTGAAGGATAAATTGTTGTCCAAGTACAAGCCTTCTGCTTGCCTTCAGCTGAAAAATCAAATTACTTCAACAGCTATATTGAACTTTAAATGGGGCAGAAATAACAGAACTATTAAAAAAAATTGTTCTCTAAAACGGAGCAATTTCTTCATTCCTCACTCAGGTTAAACTGCTGTTCCAGACACTTAGAGAACAGAAATAAAATGAGATCATTTACTCAAGCCAAAAAATCCTGCTAAAGATGACATGATAAATCTAAGCTGTAACCACTCTTTTTAAAAAATTCCGCTGTTACACTGATGGGTAACTGAGTCAGAGAGATGCAAAATCCACACTTGAAAGGTCAACTAAAATAAACTAAACTAAAACAGTATTTTTGGAAGTGAATAGTGGTCCAGTGCTTTTCTAGAGGTAAGCTGAGCATCAACTACTTTGTATTTCTTCCTTTCCCCCTCTCCCACCACCCCCCCCCCCAGGAGACATTTTCTCCAACATATGTAAGTACTCCTGATTTCAGATTTTCCATAGAAACTGTTGAGATAAAGAAATGCTCAGTAAAACTTTTATGGATACAATTCACATCCTTGGAATGCTCAGTACATTGTAGTCCCACTGACATCAATACAAGGTCAGTGCATATGAAGCTTGTAGAACTAAGCTCCTGAAACAGATGATTTAGATACTGATTAGACTTCCAGTAGGTTGTACTTCTTTGAGATTCGAATCTGAAGGGTTCATAATTTTTTTGTTCAACTTCTTAGCTAACTTTCTATGGGAAGAGTTTATATGTATACATTAAACAATAACAACCAAACAACAAAAAATTAACCTGTCCAACAAAGTTTTAAAACCTACAAAAAAAAAAAAAAAACAAAAAACCCAATATTTCAGTCTGCATTCAAACTTCATCAGGAATACAATTTTCAGGTCATACCATTCAGAAAACATGTTGCTCCATTCTTTCATCCACCATTTTGAAACTGTCATCTCCTAGGTTTCATGTCATTACTTCATATGAAGATATTAGATGAAAAATTGCATGATCCTGTGTGAATGCTTTGTTTCTGATCTTCACTGTACCTGAATTAATGGAAGTTGCTTCACACATTTGCATCTAAATACTGACACGTAGCTGAGAAGGTAAAATGGGCTTCTATTCATTATGCCAGTGAAAGTAAGACAGGTAATCTTCTGACAGACATATCTGGTGCTGAATACAGTTTCATTGCAGCAAAAGGAAGAAGATGGTCAATGAAAGACAAAAGCAAGCATCCTGGTGGCTGTGCCCAAAGATCTTGCTGGGTAGAGTCATCAGGAATGATTTATGCTTGACCTGCACTCAATTTCTCAACTTTTGCAAAGAAAAAGAGCTGTAGAAATATGAGTTACATAAAACGAGACAGTTATCTGATTCTGACCTAATTCCATCAAAGAAATGGCTTATCTTGTATCAAATGGTATCTCTTCATACAAAATTTGCAACAAAAACCCCCATTTCAAGGACCATAATAAAGTTGTAATTGCAGCCTGGTGGATTATTCAAAATCATGGTAGCTAGGGCAAAGACATTCAGAAGACAGGCATTTACTTGTTGCACTTTGTTTCTACCAGGTGATGCAATATAGTTTAATCAATATTCTTAATTTATTTTCATATCCATTGCTGAAGTAATAATTTTAAATGAGATTGAGTTTCACCTCTTGGAGTCACAATAATATTCCTCTCTAAGACCTCCTGCAGCCTGAGTGTCTGAGAGACTTAGTTTTTAGCAAATGAAATATTGTCTATGTTGTTTATTCTAATACTTTTTGCTTCCCCTATAATAAAAAATATACGGAAACATAGCACTGAAATGAGTGATTTTTTATGAGCAGATAAATGGAACACATTTTCCTAGCAAGTCAGTATGGCTTAATTTAGTGATGGAGACCTAGATCAAGGAATACATTTTAAAACTATTTTTCTCCTTCTTAAGATTTACACAGTCTTCTTGTTCTGGAAGCAGCCATGATCAGTGCAAAGCTGTATTTTATCATATTACATAGAGTTGGAGAGAATTCACAAAACTGATTATATAGGAACCAGGATAAGCTATTTTATGGTCCCAGAAGTTCCATAATATTCAGTGATTACAGGTTCTCTCTTAAGAATATCATGAAGTATGGTAGTTTCTAAATTCACCTGGTGTCTTTTCTAAAATCTCCTGATTTGATGCACTGCCTTGGCTACCATGTTCAAATACAAATAATTATGTTTTCAAAATATCAGAAGTAGATGTGCTCCACCAGAAACAGCTTTAGCAAGGTCAAATGCTATATCAACAGAATCAAAATAAGATGCAATTTTGAAGTGGCTTAGATACCTACTCAAATGTACTTAGATGAGTCCTGGATTTTTGGATAAACTTATAAAAACAAGTTGAGAAATTTATAGGGGGAACTCATACTAATGAAGTACAATTATCACACCATGGAAGTCTGTAAGTGGTTTTACTATTTCTTTCATTCTGTGAGCCTTGCATATTTACCTTTTATGTGATTCAGGTTGGAGAAGAGCAAGCTAAGAGCTAGTGTAAATAGAATGGTCATCCCATATACCAGATCTACAATAAGATAGAAGGTGCTAATACTACTACTTTTCCCGACCAAGGCTAGATCTGTGAAGAAAAGTGCAGTGAGCTGAGTTAGCTAGAGTAATCTGCAAGAAATATAGAACTGGGAAACAGCTATGATTTTCCAGTGCTTGATAGCTTTTATTAATTTCACATAACTTTTCTGCCAGCATGTAGGCTGGTACAAATTAACATAGCCTTGTAGCTATGATAAAACATGCACATTTACAGAGCCCCTCTCCAGAAGGTCTATAGGAGGGAGATACTCCAACCAAATGTCTCCCTCAGCAGACTCCCCACTCATGCTGTTCTTATGCAGACAATTAAGAGATGCTTGGGTGGGCTGTAACAGCAGATCTCAGGGGATTCTGAGAAGCACACATGGTGTTTTATCTCTCACGCTTATTGTTGTCCAAGGACAATAAATGAAGAATGCAAAAGTTTCTCTTTTCACCTTTCTCTCCAAGCTCAGTTTTGTCAATTGCCAAGACAGAAACTTAGCTCAGACATACCCTTGAAATGCCACTTCACGAATTCTTGCCACAATACATTTTGTGAGTTCACTCCATAGCATAAATAAGCTATTAAATAGATCATCCCCAGGACATGCTACGAAACCTTCCAAGTAGCCATTAGGGTATATTGTGTCAATCTGCCCTGTGGAGACATTCATAAAAGGCTCTTTTGCAGAGTACAATGTAATGACTCCTTCAGGGAGTGTAAAAATGAATAAGATTAGTCACAGTATGGAGTCCTAATAGGACTAGTATGAAAAGGTGATATATATTAATACATTGTGATGAATTACCATAGAGGAAAAGCAGAGAATATCTAAACACGGTTTGGTTTATGTTACACTTTGGTAAAAAACTTCTAAAAGCATTAATAAAACCACCTATTTGCTTACAGTGGACTGAATCCTGATTTTTTAGATTTTTTTTTCCTCTTTCATTTTTCTTTTTTTTTCTTTTTTTTTTTTTCTTTTTTTTTTTTAACCTTGGATAACATCAATCAGAAATGAAATGAAACACCCGAGGAAAAAATATCACCCATGACATCAACTGCTTGTTCAAAGCAAGAGTTGGTAATTACAGTGAAAGCAAACAACAATAAAATCACAATTTATTTGCTGAAAAAGTTTGCAGTAGTGGACTATTTGAGAATTGAGGGATTAACTGGGTAAAAATGAAAAAAGAGCTGCAGACATTGGTCTAGTAATTTTGAATGAGAGTTTTTATATGCCATCTGCAGAGAAAAATGTTTACTTTAGCCTAAGACTCGCTGTCACTGGGATGGAACTTCTTCCCAAGGAGATTTATGCATGAAATTCAAACATGGTGAATTTTTTCCTTTTATGGTTTATGTAAGCCATGTACAGAAACCTACATTTTCTGGTGTTAACTTATTCATAGACATTTTTAGCTTTACACTGGATTTAGGGGGATGCTTTCAAAGCTACAAACAAGGCTTCTTAAAAATCCATCCAAAAACTATCTCCATGTTGCATTTTTTTGGGGGTGGGGGGAGGGGTGGTGCAATAAGCACTATGCCAACATCTTTGCGTGAAAGCATTTCAGTCTGAAACATTGCACAGAATTTCTCATATGCCAGAAAGATTATACTTCTGTATAATTCATCACAGAGAATCTATTCAGGAATATACAATAAAGAAGGAAAAATACTACTTCGTATAGTGTAGATGAGATTAAAGCACGTCACTAGATGCTACCAAAAAATACTGCAGACATAAGACAGATGGCAAAGGTGAGGCATCTTCCCTTTCTTCTGCAGAAACACCCATTAAATTTCACAGTACACATTTTCATGAAACTGAGAGATCCTACACAGCTTGCTAAAATAAAACTCTCTAGAAGAAGAAATAGAGAATATCATCGGGCAGACTGTGCTTTAGTCGGTTTTATTTGAGAGTATTCCTTAACCGAGCCCCAAACTAGAAAGTGCTTCTGTTAGAACAGATCATAAATAGGCGGTTTCTTAGAGAGGGAGACTGCTTGACAGCCAGTAATCTAGCTTCTCTGTACCTCTTTTCCCCCTCAATAGAAGTGAAGAGACAGAGGAATGGGATGAGGTAACCAAAAAACATTAACATTGCTCTTTCTTACAGTTGAGATAAGGTACATACAACATTTCCAAGAGACATTTGCACAGAGAATTCATAACCTCTCTACTGAGGCCATTGCTTACCTATTCTCCACCATTAATAAGGTTTTTTCATAATGTCTGTTCCCTGCTACAGTTTAAGCTCATTATTTCTTACCATTTCCTGTGGCAACGGGCTTACTTCTCTCCATTTTGCAGCACAGAAAAGGTGAAAACTTTACGTTCTAGATGAAAAAATGTCCATTTCCTGTATATTCCTGGTGATTCTTGCTCCTCTCTAGCTTGTACGTCTTTTGAAGTAATGTGGCCAACTTATAAATATTACACCTGCTGAGGCCTTTTTAAAGTAATCCCTGTTGAGGTACCGTGAGTATCAATATAATAAAAATCAGTTAGGCTTTCCTTGGAAGTGCCCATAGGAGCATATACACTTATTTTTCCCCTTTCTGAAGACAGAGGGTAGAGCAGACGGGAGCAAAAGCTGCCTTTCTCTGCAGTCATGGAAGCCTTGTACATCAGAAGCAAAAAGATAGGATGTGTCCCATGGAAACTACCAGCCTCTGCTGCTCCAGATTAACTTGCACTGTACACTCTGTATTCCACCCTCCCTACTCCTTCCTTCCCTGGGCACAACCACACTTCAGACCTAACCTCACACCTTCACCTAAAGGTGCTCCCAAACACCCCATCTTCCTTGGCTTAACTGCTACAAAGCTCTTATTCTGGCAGAGACAGGCTAACACTGGGAGTCTTTACACCTTTCTCCTATAGAAATCCAGCAGTACAAATGTAGCTGTTCCTCTGTCTGATGCAAAAATAATGTACAAATTACAGGAGAAGAGTCTGAGTTTACTATTTTTGCCCTCCTGCCATTTTCAGGAGAACATGATTCATTCTCCTGATTTGTTTGAGCATAATATATATATCTATATATATAGTGAGTATATTAATCTGTTTCTGTTAACTGGTAGAACACTTCCTATCTCTCTCTCTCTCTCTATTTTTTTTAAGAAGCAAAACAGCAAAGGGCAGACTTCACATACATGCACCTGTGACTTAATGCTAATGGTTACTAATGACTGAGTTATGCGATGTTAGCAATTAGGAACAAGGGCTTCAGGAAACATGGTCTTCCTGTACCTAAATGTTTATTCATACTAAAATGAAGCTTTATCTGGGACAAAATTATTTGAGCTTGGGAACCAGTATGGCCACTGGGCCATAGAGAAGCAAAAAAAGCAAACAATGCCCCATCATTTTACTCACAGGAATAAAAACAGTTCGATAGCCTTTATATTTCCTATAGCTACAATTAAGTTGATAGGAGTCAGGGTGAAAGATATCTATCCCTGTATTGCTACAAATTAAACAAAAATCACTTACAGAAAATTCTGAACAGAGCCCTGGAGAGCCAAAGAGAAGCTTAGCACATTTCAGAAAGTAATTTTCTGCAAGAATATTGCATGGGATAATAAAACTACAGATAAGAACCCCATTTCAGTGCATATCTTTTGCCTCTGCTGTGTTGTTACCAAAGATTATGGTACTGTTTTGAGAAGATAGGAGACAAAAAAGAAACCCAAAGAAGATGTGTGTCCTCATTACTCAGGCATTGTGTCGAGAGGTGACATAAAAATGCCTCTACACAATGAATGAGATACTCGGTGGAACCCTTCTGCCAGGTGTTGTCAGGTTCAATTACCTGGAGGCTCCAGCTGGAAAACTTAAACAACTCTGTCGTGATCCCCCACCCAGAAACCTGAGAGAACTAAATTATCTCCCCTAGGTGCCCTTGACAAGTAATAATTCTGAAAGCTCTGGCTTTACTAATTTAAAACAAAGCGTGCGATACTGAGAACAAAAGACATTTCAGAAAACTACAGATAAAAATTAAACATTTCTCCTAGGTAAAGCTCTACTTGCCCTGCATATCTTGCCAGCATTTTTTACTTTTTTTTCCCCCCTTCTCTCATTCTGAAGTATTTAATGAGGTAAAGCTTACTACAGGAGTTGCTCTCTTGCCCCACCTTCTCATGCTGTTTGTCTTCCAATACTGCCTGAATTCATCAGAAGCTTATTCATACACAATGAACAAACATGTCCAAGTTTGGAAGTCACCTGCACTGATGAAGTTCATGTTGCCTGAGGAAGCCCAGCTCTGTAAGTTTGGCTGGAAACACAGGTAAGCCCAGGCATCATGCCTGAGGCACAGGCTGTCTGTGAGAGAGGAAAATGCTTCAATCTTTTTCTGCTTTCAGCTACACATTTCAGTGCCTGATTCTAGTTATATTAAATATTATAAAATATAAATACTATATAAATAAAATTAATAGACCATATATATATTATTAAGTAAACATATTAAGTATCACATACCAACATGCAGAAGAATCATTAGCCTTAACTGTACTGAAGCACAGTTTACTTCTATGCAGAACATTTCCTCCTCATCCTTCAGGTCTTTTTTATATCTGAAGGAATCCAGGTGGCATTTTTGCATGGTGGGACTGGAGAATAACTCCTCTGAACACGGAGATTGCCAGCTGTCTTTGTCTTTAAGAGGTACACTTCTAATGTAAAGACACTGACCAAACTGGCAGAGGCAAAGGAAGGCTCACCAGCAGAATGCTTCTTGCCCAAGAAGCCCCCAGTGCTAGGTTTCTAGATCCCTACTCCAAAATACCCAAATCAGAGACATAAACCAGGTGGCATACGGCTCCTATACCGACAGGCAGGACAGGAATGCTGGGGCCAATTCATGAACTACAGTGAATTTTCAGTTAAAGAGTTGAATAAAGGGAGAAAAAAAAAAAAAGGCAAAAAAGACACATTCTTGGTTCTGAACAAAAACTGAAGATTTCATGTGAGGGAATGAAAATAATTCAACTTCAATAAGCAGAATGATAATATAATGAATAAGGCTTATATTACAGATAGAATACCCATTGCTTGTCAGGAAAAGACTACAAATAATATCCCATACATTCGGAGACATTTTGTTAAATGAAATGAATTCTAGATTCAACTGACATTATCTGTTTGCTTTGAGACTTGCTTAACTGATAGGAAAAACAGACACTTTTTGCATGTCTTAAGGCTTTTATTATGGGAGTATCTTATGTCAGGTTACATTGTAACATATCCATTGTGTGATTCTATGCAACAGATTGTAGCTTAATAAGGTACGCCAGGAAATTCAGGATATAGGTAAGGTCTTTTGTGATTTGGCAATGTCTGCCAAGGTATTGGATATTTGAGCTGATATAGAAATGACAGGGAAAAGATGAGCTTAGGGTGAAGATACGGTTTTCATACTGCTGATTTAGTAAATACTATCCTTCAGATTGCTCAGGTAATGCCATTAGTGTTGTCCCCAGGAGCTGCAGACCAAGTCTGCCAAAACACAGAAGAAAGCCTATGTTGCTCCTGTTGATGTCTATAAACAACAGATAGGCAGCATCAGGGACATTTTAACTGTGTCTGGAACCAAGATTTAAACACATGCAGGATGCTAGATTGTGGCATTTGCTTCACTGATATGAGCAAGGGTACAGAAGGAAAAGAGATCTGCTACTTAGGTATCTTACACTATACTACAGCATCAAAGAGTGCTCCCTGAAGAACTGGAAAATTGGAGATGGGATATCTTTGTATGTCTATGCAGCAGAAGGCTTGTGGTCTATCCGGAGAAAGCAAAAACCTTCCAGATCTGGTATTCTGACCTGTGACCAGGGAAACCAATCATCCATAATCCAACTCTTTTACTGCCTGAAATGCTGGCAAGCTATCTTAACACAGAAAGAGTGGGCAGGCCGAATCCGTCATTGAAGCTATTTATTTTCATTTGTAAAACCGACGTAGAACCGTAGTAAACAACGTGCCAGGTCCAACAGAAGAAATATCTGAACATTTGGAATCTCTCTCTGCTGCTTCAACTCCAGGCTATGTCACTACTGCCAACTGCCTGTGTGTGAGAGGTCTTAGCAAGGGAACATGAGGTTTTCCTGTTGGAGCAGCATCCTTTTAACATATGGGTCTGGCTCAGTTTTATTGTCTGGCTAAGGGCAGAAGAGATACAAGCAAGGAATAGGGAGAAAAAACTGGCACATGGATGAGAGTAACCACAAAAAAACCCACAAAAAAGCCTCCAACCTTTAAACTATGCTATAAGAGGGAAAATATATCATAAACCTAGCAATTCAGGATTGTAAATTAGAAATTTGTAATTTAAGCCTATGGTTTGTCACTGAATTAACATGGCTTTTTGTTTTTGTAAATTATGTGTGGTCAAAATTGTGAGTGATTCACTTAATCTTCCACCACTGACCAGAAATTTGTAGTAATGTATTTAAAGCAAACAGGACTTGGATGCTCCTGTAGGAATCTATTACAGGAGAGCAGACTATGAGAGGTTTTATAAATAGCCTGAAGAATATGTATTTAAATAAAGCTGTACCCCTCACATCAAACAGAAATCTTACATGAAAGAACATGTTGTTACTGGGAAAGAATGTTCTATAAACAAAAGGCCAGTCAAGAAAACTAAGAATGAATTTGTGTTTTGTTCTCCTGTGGACTTTTAAAAATAGACTTGACAGTTATTGACTGACTGAACTAATAATATTCACCTATGCTACCTATTATGATCCTCAACATTAAATATCAGTTGATAGGTATCAAAATAAGGGACATACACCATGAACAGCCCTCTAGTACTCTGTGAGCTTAACTCCACATGTTTCCTTTGGAAAACTGCATATTCCTCATGCTGTATTGGTCTCTCACCACTATTAAGGGTAACATAATAGCTCCCTCTCTTATGATTCAGAGACAATTTTTCTAACGTATTAATTCTTTATTTTCATAAATAGAAATGATATATTCTTTGTGTGACATATATAGATAAATGAAGAAGTCAACTCTAGCACATCCACTATTATTGATGGAAAACTTGTATGTTATGCATGAAAAAAAAAATACTTTCAGAATATACTTCAGTTTTACTCAGAACAGCACTTACCTTCACTCTGAGAAGCATAGTTGTTCTTAGTATAAATTCAAATTAGTGACCAGCATTGCCAATAAAATAAATGAATAGCTGGGGAATATTTAGATCTATCAGTGGAGTGCATGCTGTACAGAAACAGCATTATGTCCTTGCAGGTATAGAATTTTAAATGAAAGTAACATTATTATCAGTGTCTAGCTTCATGCACTTTGCTTCACAGACACTATTATGCATTGAGCAGCAATTAGTGAGTCACCAGGGATACCTTTCTAGACTCTTCAGGTCAGAAAAGCTAATTAACCTTCCTCCTGTATTCTGAACAGACCAACAATAATCAGTGCCAAATCTTATCCTTCTTTATTCTTTTTCTAATAAAAACAAATCTACTTTAAAATATTGGTGGCAAATTAGGAAAAATAGTACAGACTCTCTCCTGACAAAAATAGAAAATCCACTAAAGAGGTCAAAGTGCTGAAACTGTGACACAGGCTTGTTTGTTTATACCACTGATTCTTTGTTTAATAGATTTTTTACAAAGCTCCACGAAGGCAATTTAATTAGCTATCCATTTACACTGCAGGTAACAGCAGTCACACAGCAGTGACTGACGTCTGAAAACAATTGTATTTGCTTTGACGTGGTGTGCAAATGCAATGACATTTACAGTAGTTGTCCTTGGAAAGAAGCAGCATCTAACCCTCCAGGCTGGTGATACAAAGTGACAAAGCTATTGCAGTATGTCAATATGCATGATGTTATGACAGGTCAAGGTGGGATGACATGCTGGAGATGAACTAACTCCATACAGTGCTGTCACGTTGTATCTGCCACTTGGAAGGAGACAATACTGTTTCTTGGGATGCATTTATCGGCAGGTGAACTGTAACAGCCAGTGCCTCCAAGTAGGTGGTCAGAACATCGTTTCTGAGCTTCTGAGTAGCTTTATTCTATAGTTAATGCCCCATACAAGAAAATACAGTGCAAAAGTGTATGCTTGCATGGAATATCAAAACTATAACAGAGAAACAAAATGACAGCCTGAGCCTCCTCACATCTGATGCACATATGATATTCTTCGTGGCCCTTTCCCTTGCAGTTCCTTTTGAAAATGAAGAGGACACCTATTTTCTCTTCTGTAGTTGTTACTCTGGCCACACTGCAAACTTTCACTTCAGTTAGGACTACAATATCTTACGATCTTCCAGATACAAGGAGAACCTCCTTCTCCCCAAACCTTTTCAAAAGCAGTGCTACATCACCACAAGCACACACAGAAGACCTGTATACAAATACCACACTGACATCTTTCCAGCACCTTTTGTACAAAGTGCACCTACGTTTTATCTTTAAAAAGCAGAGAGACAAATCAAAGCAAATCTGGCAACGCTTTTCATCTTGGCAAGTCAGCTTTCTGTTCATGTGTTGCCTGGGTTCCAGAGCAATAGGTAAACAGCAACAGCAAAGCTGGCATTACGTCGACCTACTGCAGTACCGAGCAAGAAGAGTGAGTGGGAGCCATTCCAAGCTGATTGCTGAGCTGGCAGCTGACAACAAGTGTAACTGTGCATATGAAAACCAAAGCTATGGAATCGTTAACATGTATCTGACTTCATTTCAAACAAGTCCCTAAATTTTCTGATCTCAACACACATGTACACACACCTAAAGCAAGCCCTGGTTAACATCTTATTTTGGATATTCTCATTTTCATGGGACTTGCACTTTTTAACCATGAAGGATTTTTGTTTCCATTAACAGTTGGCTTGAGGGCCACTCATGTCAATTGCAGGCAAACTAAATTCAGATATAGCAGAGAACTCTCTACAAAGGTGGGGAAAGGTCATTCACAATATGAAAAATAGATCCATGGTCAAGATTTTGGGAAAAAAATTAAAATAAATGAAGAAATAAGGTGCATGTAGGAAAGAGATTTAAACAGTTTTCCTGCTGTATTCAAATACAAGAAAAATATCTTCAAACCCCAATGAAATCTGCCAGGTGGTTTAAGTAAAAGAACCTATTTAATGTTTTCAGTTTTCCACTATGCATTGAATAGCACAAATCACTGGACTTGAATTATATTAGAACAGCCCAGCACTCTGTAAAACTAATGTTTCAAACTCCTGCGTAAGAAATTAATTCCACTCATCAGACTGCAAACAACTTACTGCTGAGAAGCCTTTGAAAAAGTATTTTCAAGGTAAAATATGTGATTGTTGTTTCTCTGTCTTTTTAGAAAAAAAGCTGTATCTTCTTCACAGCTTCAGTCATAGAAAAACATTTCATATAAAATGTGTTTTTCTCTGACATTTAGATGTCTTGCAAAGTGGTTTATTATAGATCTCGTGGACGTCTGGATACTTAATTAAATGTCAGAAACATATTCTCTGTTCTCATATGAATGAATATGAAGAGTTTATTTATTCATAGACTATTTGTTATTCTTTTTCTGTTTCTCACACAAAATGATCAGTTGGAAAGTAAGTCATCAGGGACACTTAAATTTTTTAAGGGTCAAAAATCTAATTAACCTCCACAACTGTGCTTAAAATGATGAGTAATATTAGACAAGTTCTTACAGGAATCTACAGAACCATACATTTGTAACTGGTTTTCAGTTGACCTTTAATGTTATTTTCCAAACATCCACGGAAGAAGCTGAGAATACAGAAACTAGGCTAGTATTAATTTTAGCTCTTAGCAAACACTTTTAGGACTTTACACTGCAGGCCTTAGTCTGAATTGTGCTTATTTGCAGGAATAATTCAGTTAAAAGTGTGGGCTGATGCTGTAAGCCCTGCTAAATGCAAGCAGTGTGATACAGCTGAGAGCTGTCAGATATTTCCTGTTTTAAGCATTTAATGAATGAATGAAGAAAGATGAAGTAATAAACTATAGAAGACAGGAAGGAAATAATTTGGAAAAACTTGATTTTTTTTTTAGGTTAGATATGAAATAAATTTTACATTTCATCTTCGTGAAAACTGTGACCTATTTGGATTAATTCTAGATTCTCTTGCTTTGCAGAATGTGCAGTAGAAAAATACACTGCTTCTCTGTTTCCATCATCATTGATCACTCTGTAATGATGACATAGAAGAAAGTCTATATTTTTTATCGATCAGTATAAACAGTGGCTTGTGGTTACTGCTGCCCAGTACCAACCTATGGGTAAGGACACATATCCCAGAACTGATGACAAATTTGAATTTTGTGCTTAATAAGTGCTCTGTAAAGAACCAAGAGATTGCAAGTTTACTTAAGAATGTTTCTTATAATTTAAAGTGAAAATACACAAGTGGCAAATTGTGCAAAGTGGATAAATGTTTTTCATTCTGGAGAAAGGGATAACACTATTAAGAAGCGTTCATACTTGTTTCTACATATCTGACACCAGTTTGAGATTACATACACTCATGCATCAAAACTAATGACAGTGCATGTGAGTGTAACTCATGGCTAGGGCACCAAAATTCACTTAAATGTTACTGAACTTGGGCCAACTGCTCACATGTTTGCTGAACCATTTCGTGGGTAGTTAGAACATCTGATCAAAACGCAGTACTCTAACAGGCCAAGTGAAACACAACCTGTACTTCAAAGACAATCAGTTCTGGACTGTTTATGTCTGTTTCACAGATCTTGCCTCACTGTATGCTATGAAATAGGATTAACTCTAAGAAGAGAAAACATAAATTTTCAGACAGAAAGCTACACTTATCAATATGGCCACGAGTAAGGATACTTCATCTGCACAAAAAAAGGAGAACAAATTAACTCACATCTCCAGCACTACAAAATAGAGATGATCATTATCTTCACTGACTATTTTGGATCAAGTAGAAGGATCTTCAGAAAATACTGTAAGTACTATAGAAAAATTGTGCCAGAGATCCTAAAAGAAAGACCGTAGTGCTTGTATGCTGAAAGCCAAGAGGTTCTCCAGATGATCTGGTAAACACTGTGCTGTGCTCTCTATATTCTTGGTAGAAACTTGAACTGAAAATGATTTTCACAGTAATTCTTCTTTTTACTGTCTGTAATGAAACAAAGATTGTTCTAATTTATGCAGCTACACCCAGAAGAAGATTCAGAATCTCTTGGCAATCGATGACTTGTTTTTGTGTTATTTTTCACCAGTATATTTAGTAAAGTTTACAGCACAGCAGAAGACTTAATTGCATTGAACATTAGAATTTGGTATACATCATATTACAATTTGTGTTGTATTTTAAGGAGATAAGCCTTCAACATTTATGTCAGTTTTTTTTTTTTTTTTTTTGTTCTCCATGGTACTGTAATTGTTTAAGACTGACAATTGGTAGTTTCTGATATTTTTACTAGAAACATACTATGCATCCAGTTAGGAATACCTCCATTAATTCTTTTGTATAGCAGAAGATCAATCTATGAAAAGCAAAATTCTAACCAAGCATCTAATTGATGAGGCACTGGAGTGTGTATGTGTGAGACGATTCAGCTGCAAAAGATAGAAATGTGCCGCTTGAATTCTGTTCAGCTGGGAATTACCTATCTTGTATGCTTTAAGCTTCCTCTATCTTTTCAGGGGTAGTTAAATCTAGGAAGTTTTAGGCATGTAGGACCTGTGATCTGAGCATAGCTGAGGATCAAAGACTGAATCAAAAAAGCTTTGTGTAAATTTCCCTTCAAGTTTTCCATCATCACAAGGTATATCTTACAGTTTTGCAGCTACTGTCAGTGTGGACATTAGATTGATACATTACAGTACACTGCCTCTCCTTGTCATTTTCAGGTTTTAGCCCTCATTATTAGACAATTAGCAGGAGCTGTAATATTAGGTGTTACCAGGGAGTTATGTTTGCTCTTCTCTACTGATTTCAGATGTGAAAAAAAAATCTGTAATAAAATATAAATAAAGAAAATAGAATTTGAAAATGATGGAATGACTGTTTTAAAAAAAAAACCCTCAGACCTAATGCACACTTTTCTGTTGTTCTGTATGTTCTGAGAGCAACAGCTGATCTTTGCCACTCAAGCAGTGCCTGTATAGGTTGCTCTGGCAACAGGACACACAGGAACAGGATTCCACTCAAGGCAAAATGTTAAGGAGGAAAATTTTACCTCCAATATCTATAGCCAAAGATCTGAGCATACACTGAGCTTTAAGCATCTAAGTAGTTGTCAGTGATTTTAGCTCTCACTCCTCGCAGAAGCAGTCATTTACCCTGATTAGAACAGAATAAAAAGTAACCATAAGAGAATTTTTTTCTTTCTCCAGTTGTTACTCATCTTCTTAGGTTGGATGCATAGTTAGGGAGAATTGACTGCTGGCAGAGTGTTTCATGGATTAGTGTTCAGGTTTATTGTATATATTTTCATTGCTAAACTGAGACAAAAGCTTGGGACAATGCTTATGATATTCAGTGCTGAAATGTAGTTGAGAAAATCAGAATTCCTTACAGGTCAATTGAGAATGGGAGTAATGGAAGTAGGATGAGATGTTACAGGACAGTTATTCACTTTGAGATAAATAACAAGAATTTCTGGTGTAACCAAGGGAACTCATTAGGTTGAAAACAACAGAGCTGAAGAAAGACCTGGCTATATTACCTAATCACAGAATGACTATGAACTATCAGTAGGTCTGTGGCTACGAAAAAGGCAATGTCAGGACACATCAGGAATCAATCCCTGTCAGAATATGACTATGGAACTTACTATGCATAAGATATTAATTATAGTGAGGAAGTCTGCCAGAATCTGCTTGTATCCACACCTTTTCTATTTTGTGTTATTTCTCATTGAAAAAAACTACATTTATTGATATGTGTATTGTCATAGACAAAGATAATTATAAATTAGACTAGAATAAAGCAGCACAACTGTTCTTATACACAGACTAATGGGAAAAACTGAAATGGATGCTTGTTAAAATTGCTCAGTATCAAGCTCATTCTCAGGGCTTATATGGTCTGAGGGAGCATCATGGCAGTCCTCTCTTCTGCCACAAAAGCTATACCAAGCCTAATGGTTTGTAAATAAGATGAAGAATGCAGGCAGACACACAGCAAGTTAGGAATTTAAACACTTCCACCTTCTTCCAGAAGCAGAAATGATGATACTAAGGCATGGTCGAATCTCTTCAGTTCTGTATTTTTATCTCTGTATCAGAGCCCATGTGCACCCCTTGAATACACATTATTCCACACTCCCACTAGGAAATGCATTTTGAGGACAGAATTTTTAAAGCAGATTTCATCACTGAAGGAAAAATAATACTGAAGTTAATCCAATCTGGCCAGAAAATACTGTATTACCACATGTTTCCCAGTAACGTACTGAAACATAAATATGAAGTGCTGAGTACATGAGTCAAGAAAACTATCACACTTCTGCAAATGAAAACTGCTTCTGAAAATTGCATTTTCCAACCCTGGCTTATTTGACTTTGAATTGTTGACTTTTTTTAGTTTCCTATTAATAGAGAACAATGATGAAACTAGAGATCAAATTAGAAGTTTGTTCTGCATAATATGCGTATGCTTCGTACCATTACAAAGCAATGATAGAGCCCTGATGATTTGCTTTGAATTTTGGTTTACACTATTTATTTCTTTGGCTACTATTTTCTGGGTGATTAACTAAATAAAAAGTAACAATAAGTTGCTGCAAACCTCATGCTTGAAGATAGGGAAAAAATGCCACAATTAAGCTAATGATGGGAATGCTACAATGTTTAGTGATACAGATTATGGCTTGCATTGTAGGACAATTAGAAGATTTGTCTATATACAAATGGATGTAGTACTCTTAATGAAAGAAATGCCAGTAGATAGCACTCAGAAATATGTCCCAAGCTTCATTTCTGTCTGATCACTAAAATCTGTTATTGCTGTTCATAGACAATATTTTTCTTTATACATTTCTTGGAATTGATTTTACAACCTTGACTTTTTAGGCTTACTAGGCATACACTGAAACCTATCACGTATTCAGAGAGTAGTCTACTCAGTATCTATCATGGTATCACAGTTCATATTAGAGAAATATAGGAGTACAATACAAACAAATTATCTAGACAGTCTTTTTTTTTCAAAGTTTTTTTTTTTTTTTTTTTTTTTAATTTGTTCTCCTTGTGAAAAATCTACTGGTGAAATTCTGACCTGCTAGTCTAACTAATTAGTGTGATTTGTTCACTAAACTTGGATGTCATTTTGCTTAGTATGTTTGTTAGGGTTATATCAAGTATATCAAACCAAATTACCAAAGTATTTGGATGTGTTTCAGTGGCCATTCTAGAAGTGGCCATTTTTATCCTATTTTGTGTGATATTTTTCTTTTTTTTTAATAAATACCATTGCCTTTTAGCAAAGGGCTGGCTTAACAAATGTTGACTTTGATCACCAAATTTGCAGCCCCTGTTCATTTCTGTGTATTGTGCAGCAAGTTTCAAGAATGGAGACTGTTCAGAAAAATAACATACTCAGTGATCACTTCTAGGGGTAGACAATCTTGTTTCTAACCAAGGAGCTTAGAGTTGCAACAGAAGGTACGGACTTCCATGTACATTGAGTCTATGCCATAGAAAATACTAGATGCCCCTGCAGTAACCTTGTGACTGTACGCAGTGAAGAGACATTGCAGAAAAGCAGAGCCCCGGGGCTTTATGCTCACAGATGCTATTGCATTGGAAGTTGAGCAAAAGATGAAATCCATCGTAGGAAAAACACATCACGTACAGTACCAAACAAAACACAGTCTTTTCAAAATAAAAAAAATCATACATACACACAAGCACAAAAAACAACAACAACCAAAACCACCAAAAACCCTACTCTCACAGGATTTAAAAAAAAATGCCAAAGAAAAGTCACATCAAAAAGTGTTGATGGGTACATAATAGGAGAATGCCTATGTGTTAAGAACGAGGCAGAACTTATATACTCTTCTAAAGGCTGTTTAGAATGCTAGGTGCTTTCTCATAGTGACACCTATAACAACATTTTACCCCTTAAAAAACGCAGCATGAAACACATTTTGCTTTCTTTCCACATATAGGAGTGGAGACAACAGCCAAAGGAAAGCCACAATACGTTCTGAATTTTGCTGAACAGGATCTGGATGTTCAAAAACTGGATTCAACGTTCTGTGCATAATGTGACACTGCTTCCTGGGGCTTAACCTTGTCCCAGAACTGCCAAGGTTACAGCTGGGCTCAGATCACCATGTAGATTACTGATGAAATACACTAGATCTAGTTTTTATCTAGGATAGCAGGACTACAGTTCAAATATTTGAGAAGCAAATAATTACATATAATCAGAGTTTTATTTGTGCTCTATGCTGAAACACAGCAATAATGAGAAATACAGACCTTTCTTATTGCCATAGTAAAGCAAGCATCAGCTCCATGCCGGGACATACACAGATTACAAAGGTAAGGAAGAGGCTCTGACAGTGCTGAGCAAAAGCTATCGTCATGAAAACCAGTGACTAAAGCATCCCATACCAAATACAGTCGCATAAACCACACAAAGCACAGCTGTGTTTAGAGGTAGAGGCACAGTTCTTCACAAATTATTGATTTTACCTGTTAAGCAGAAATGCAAGCTTGAAGGTCTCAGTAATAGATTAAACTAATATGAAAGCAAAAGCCATGAGATGTCTTTTTTCATTTCAGTGATCAATCCACAGAATAACTTCTTATGCCAGGGTGGAAAGGACTCTAGAGGACAGGCAGGCAGAAGTACAAGATATTTGTGGTTACACCAGCTAAGCATTGTGTCAGATTGAGAAGCAGCAGGTGTGGGAATTACAACGGTAATGCAAGATATCTTCCTGAGGGGACAACTCCCTCCCACCCAATCATCTTTGCCTGACTGCTTTCAAAAGAGCTCTATTGTGCGAAGGGCTGTTCGTAACTGGGTAACATACCTTAGTTTTCAGAACTTGCACTTCCAGATAAACTACGTTAAAAAAAATAATAATCTGGCAATAGTATTCCTTTTAGTCTGACCCTTGCATAAAATTCAAAGTGATTTGACAGAGTTTTGTTCAGCCAATTATTGAATCTTTCAGCTTACAAACAGGAAAATATGTAACTATTTCCACCTTAATTAAAGATGAGTAAAAGCACTAAAATGACTTCTATTTCACAATTGAGTAAAGCAATTTGTTTGACAGTAATTTGATAATTTAATTATAGAAAACGCACTGCATGCAATTCATATACAGAGAATATAGTGAGGATAACAGAACCATTGCACTCAATAAACAACAACAACAAAATTTTAATTGTCCAGTTAGTACTGACAGAATCATATAAAAAAAAAAGGTGTAAAGGTTTAATCCAAACACAGTAACTTCAACATAAAATAATTTCTTTGAAAACTGAGAAATGGTTGTGAAAATGACCCAATTATTATTTGTAATTTCATGTATGATGTGTAAGAAAAATAGCAGTTAGCATAAAGCTTTGGGGGAATGTTTGTATAGAGAGGCTATACTAGCCTCTTTCTGTACTATACTAGCCTCTTACTAGTACTTTCACTAGAGGTGAAAGAACTAAGATATAAAAACATAAAATAATAGGCATAAGGGAGTGATGTCTACATTTGAGAGATGACAGTTGTTTGTCTTCGTATACAAATATTGGAATAAATATGAATGAATGTCTTCTGTGCTCTATCCTAGTCATTTTACTCAGAGAAATTGACTGGAAAATCAACTTGTGTAGTAAATTGGGTTGGCAGATAATAACAATGCACATTTTAAATATGTTTCATCATTCAGAACATGACTAGATTACAGCAACTCTGGATTCACTGTAATTATAAATCTATACTGTGCCATGTTGCATGCTGTACTCTGGCTCTTGCAGTGAGAACTGAATTTCTTTGTGAACTCTGTCCAAGGGAGTTAGAGTGCAAGTCTCCTATTTTCTCACTTTCAGCTTAAAGCAAGACAGATCACTGCCTATTCCCATTAGCAGAAACCATATAGTTAGAAAACACAAAATTAGGCCTCTACACAGATATCTGCATGTTAAGATCACTGCACAAATTGGCTTTGATGGCCCAGTTTAACATCAATGGGAGCTGGGAGAACACAGCACTTCTGAAAACCAAATCAAGCTTTCCACACACAGATTAAGCAAGCTTCTAAATGCTGGTAAAGAAGTAGTCCCAACCCATTAGGAACAGAGGACTACTAGCAATGCCTAAGGTACCTAGATTAATACCTCTGTTTTTGCTCTCACACTGCTACTACGACTCAGTAGACCACACCCTTCTGTTGGTATCAACAGAAACCAAAGCAGTCATTGACGTGGGGGCAGTCAGACACTTCCTACTGAGAGCCATTTCAGTGGGACAAATCAGTAACATTATGAACTATACTGTTTTATTTGAAAAGTAGGATATTAACAACACTAAACAGCACAAAAGTTCCTTCACATTTTGCTCCATTTTGATAAGTGGCTGGTTTATTTTTCTGTTAGAACAAAATTTTATCTCAGGCATACATGTTACTGCTGAGTCATGGACTGCATTTTTAAGAGGCAAGTTTTAAGCTACTGAAAGCTGGCATTTGTAACAGAAATGTAGACTAACTGCCATGAAAAGAGCCATATAATATAAAAGAACTATTACTGAAGGACACTTATTTTTCATGACAAGCTCCATATTTCAGCAACTTTTTCTTTCAAGTACCCTTTCTATAGTGAAATAATTTTGCATTCAGCAGTAATCTTCATGAATTCATCTGGTATTCATGTAGATGCCACATATATTTCCACTGATTTTCCATTGCTGTTTAGGATTAGTTAATGGGCACTTAAAATAGAGTGTTACTCCGGTGGGAGTAAAATGACTTCAATCTTGGTGCACATGTTTCCAAGTTGAAGCATAAATGATGACATTATATTGAGTAGAGCTCACTCAGTTAGCTTTTCTAATTATATGCGAACAGCCTCTTTAAAAAAAGTAAGGAGGGGCAAGTAGAAAGAGCTTTTTTTTTTTTTTTTTTTTTATCTCTGAGAGAAATACACTTATGAATAAAAGAGTTGCTTAACCTAGAAGTACAATGGGACAGATGCGGCAGTAAATCAGTCTGGCTGCACTGAGGTCAATGAGGCTATGTTGATTTATAAGTATTTGTGAGGATATTTTGTTCAGTCGCTTTCTGATTGCAATGGCTAGTTCACAAGCAATTATCTTTTATAGCGGGTTCAGTCACTTTACTTGTTTTCTACCATTCCTATTAGTATGTATAACAGTGGTATCAAAAACTATCTCACTTGTGATTCCCTGATTACTTCTTATAATCCGAACTCAAACATGATGAAGAATTCTTTTCAGACAACTGTAAGTAAGGAATATAAACTTTTCTCCCACCGTGTTTTCTTAATGAATACTGTGCATGACCAGTAACTACTTGTCTGCCCAAAGCTTTTTGCTCTTACAGAGCAAATATCGCTTTTATAAAAAAATGTTGAGGCTAGTTGCTTTATGCATTGCAGATGCAGTCTTTAAGTAGGTCATCAGAAAAAGAATATTTCACCAGTTTTGTTAACTGCCATTTGGGACATCAATATGATTGCAGAAATAATCTCTTAGTTTACATTTCATAGTTTCTGATGAATAAGCCCAGTATTCATAATATTCAGATGGCGTACCGACAGACATCCCAAACACCAGAGCCCCCCTGGCACAGTTACACCTGTTTTTGCATGCCATGAGCTCAGTAAAATTGGATGTCTTATTACCCTCAGGCCTGATGAGGCATCACCATAGTACCACTCCACCCTTATTTCCCCTTTTGCCTGGATTCTGGTTCCCATATTAAGAATCACTCCTGATGTGAATAGAGAGGACAAGGGGAATACAAGCATTTATTAATGCTTTGTGCTGAATTCCAAATGATCCCAAAGAATCCGAATGCAAGATTTCCATTAAAATTAATAGGAATTGGCATCCACCAAGTCTCTGTGGTTTTGATGTCTCAGCTTTAACATTCTGTTTGTTTGTTTGTTGGCTTGTTTGAAGTGTGCACAGCCTGAGCTGCATATTGCTGCTAAGATCTAACATTATTTTCACTGAGACATAACTGCTTCTGTTTTTGCATTGATCTTTTCTTTTTTATCCCCCTGCTCATCTTGGGTCAATTCTACCCCAAGAGTTCACTTCAGACCAGAAGACTTTTAAGCTGACACTTTCTTCTCTTAATAGAGCAGCCTAGGTTGACATTGTCCAAGTGGGTTGTTATTTTAGATCCTGTCATCAGTTTACAAATTTGATAGACAAAGCTATGGAGAATTGTAATATTATTCATATTCACACCCCTGAGACATATGAACACTAAATTGAGACAGGAAACTTTGAAAGATCTCCCAAGAGGCAAAATCACTGCTTTTTGCTGCTGATTATAAAGAAGATTGGCTGGCAGATGTTAATATTGGCAGTTACTCTCTGACAAATTTTCTCTAGGTACAGCTAATCAATTTTTGCTGCTTGAAATGAGAAATGGAGCTTGAATATTCAGATGTCTAGACATGTAAATACTTTACATTTATAAATAGATTGAAATGATTAATATCCATGAGAAAATAAACATGAAAAATGGATAAACCAGAAGTGTTGGATGCAGATTCATGGACTATCTGGATGATAGATAACAAAATTTATATGTACAGTAGGAGGGTGAACTCACTTATGCAGTTAATCCATACGTATTTATAGACAATATTGGTATTTCTAAAAAAATGGCTCTTGACTGAAAAAAACTCTGACTTTAAGGTTCAACATTATTTGAAAGAGACCTGTTCCAGAAAAAGATAGTATCAATATAAGAAGTACCTATTAACACTGTAAAAATAGATGTTCTCTCTGTGTAAGGATCTGCAAATACTTAAACTAATGTAATAGGCCCAAATGGGGTGTTCTGAAGGCTAAAGCTTTTCAGAATGATAGAAGTGATCTCAAAAATATTACTGCATTCATAAATATTCCTACTTCATTGTGATTAAGTACAATTCTCTGCAGCAAAAAGATAAAATTTCCTCCCTAGAGATCAGCTGTATCATCACAGTGACCATTCCCTGGTGTGTTATTAACTGCTTTGGTCTGCCCATGGGAGAAGTTTATAACACTATCATGTTATATTCAGTCAAGCTTCCCTGGTAGTTTTACACACCAAATCACATCAGATTTCTGTGAGTGACTCTGACAATCCCTGGTGGACTGCCACAGAGCAATTGTATTATTTTCAGGTAATGCAGAAGATGCTACCTGCTTTACCAGCACATTGCTCACTTAGCTATGGAAATACGATTAACCGTATTATTTCTGAACCAGTCCACTGTGGCAAACTATGAAGCACCATATGACTTTCTGAGAATGAAAGCAACATGTCTACATGATGCAAGACATTTTTCTGGATGAGTGGGTGAATTATATATTATGATTTATTGTTAAATACCAACCTTAAAGAAAATTATTTCTATGGAGACTATTTAGGCTGGTTGTATATTTTATAAAAAGCAATGGATTAAAGAAATCTGAAGCAGCAATGCATACTAAATGACCTGTTCCTGGGAGTAAATTATGGCTGGATTGTCAGGGTATTAAACTTAGCAGAGCAGAGCTTAAGCAACACAGATAGAAATTTTCAAAATATAGTTCATTCCTTTACAGTGACACAATAGTAAAATAAAGTAACCTCTGACAATATGATTTATTGGAGAAACTAAACAAAAGATGTTGGAGCTGCAGTGCACTAAAGTTATTTAGCTGTTCTATTACTTTTAATGAACAGCCAAGATCTATGAATATATTCAGTGCGATAAGGCTCAGTGCGCTTCTGATAAGAGGAGAAAGGTTAAAAAAGAAAACAGAAAAAAAAGAAAAGAAGGAAAAATCAGGTCTGTAAAAGAGATCTGTATTTACTGGAGGGTTTTATATACAAAAGTGCAACCAAACAACAAAACTAAACATCCCCTTTTCTCTCTGTTCCTTTTATCTATTTAGAACCAAGGTCTGGCTGGGAAAATGTGCGTGATAGTGTTTAGGAAAAGGTCAAATAAAAATCAGATGAGGGTTTCTTAACTTCACAGGTGTTTGTGATATGTTTCCCTTTTGTCAGTGGGACATGAGGCTCAGACAAATCATGGCCTTTACTTGTAACAACTGGCTAAGAAGCATTTTACAGCATTTTTTTTCCTGAACAATGACCTATGGGTTAATCAATAAAGGACTACCATTTTTGTTGGGGCTGAGCCTTTGGTGACAGAAAAAGCCTAAGCAAGTGCCCTTGCTGTCCCCAAACTGTGCTGCTTATAAAAACAACAATGGAACTCATGGTCTTGGATTATTTTGCCAATTAACAGAGCTACACACAGTAGCTTTCCCACAGTTAATGAGGGTGAAGATATGACCTGCCTCATTCTCAGAGATAACATGATCATACAAGTTTCTTTGTGTAGGCCTTCCTGAAACTGTAACATCGATTTCCTTCTGATATATTTTATCCTCTACCCCTTTTCCCAGGGAGATGCTTCTTGCAGGTCTTAGGGGCAGTAACAGAAAGGAAACATTTCTATTACTCTTAATTTCACAGCTGCATCAGATGGCCCGTAAGCTGACTCCAAAGTTATTAACAATGAAGTTTTTAGTGACAGCTGAAAAAATACACAAGAACTCATTTTTAAGTATAAATGTGTATAAACGTAATACACATATAACTGTTACAAGATATTGAATTTATACATTGACATGTAATCCAATGAACTATGGTATGCTATTAGTTTGATCACTAAAATCAGAATCAGCCACAATTTTAGTAGTAAGTAATGGCTCTTTTCAGATAGGAACCACGCAGTCCCTCAACTACTGTATATCTGTATAATGAAACAACTGTAAAAACTTTAAAAAATATTAGTACAAAGTAGAATAGAGGTGATTTCAGTAAGAGTAACAGGAACAACCGTCTTGTCAAAACCTTTTCCAAGAAACCATGAAAAATAGTAAATGCAAGCTATCAGGAAAAGTTAACGGAGGCTACTGTCGAAACTTCACATGGTTTTACAGGGATCACATAGCAGGCATACAAAGAAGCAAGAAGATGCTTGTGGGAAATTCAACTAAAAATCTCTTAAGACTGGTGAAACATGTAAGAACTGAATAGACTTTACTAATAATCCATTAGGTTGCCTCGTAAATCTATAAGGAACCAAGCAAGACCTAGGTTAATATATAGAACATCTTCCTAAGAGAAGGTTCCAAAGAGCCTCAGTTCTGCTCCTTACTGAAGTCAATAGCTCTGTCAGTAAAATAAAAGCCAAAGTGCAATGCAGTATTTCATAAAGAGAAAAATCCCATCTTCAAAACAAAAACAAACAAACAAGGCAGAAAAGACTTTTTGGAAGTCAGAATGCTTCAAAGAATTATCTATAACAAGAAAAGAAAGCAGAAGGTGGACTTTCTGAATCAGAGGCCTGCATGAATGACAGATCTGAAGGATCACCTTAAAAATAGTCCAGGAAGTTACACAGTTTGGAAAATCCTAGCTCTACGGTACCTGTAAAGTTTTGTGTTAAAATCTTGGCTAATATTTGTTAGACTTTTCTGTTACAACGAGACCTGAGTGAGATGTTGACCAGCCTGATAGTGGGTCTGACTATATTAATACTATCTGCTTTTTGCAGATCTCCCACTCCTTCAGTCTTCCAGTTCCTATGAGGACACACTGCTTATTAGAGTGTATCTAAGACCCCTGTGGCTATGTTTTGCTATTGAACTTCAGCTCTCACCAGCATTAATAGGAGCTTCTCTTCATCATAGATAGTCTTGTGTACGTCTTCAGTGAGTCCTGCAAATTACTCTAAATCTTTTAAGAACTATATTAAAATAACATTACATGACTAATATAACAAGCTATTAAAGAAACAGAAAAAACCAAGTCTTGTACTCAAACTCCTGTGTTTTGAATTAACTTCATAATTAATCATAAGTCTGCCTTGAAAATTGACATTGTCAAACAATTCAAGTCAGTTAAATGGGAAAGTACTGCTTGTTTGGGAAAAAAATCCAGCAAAACAATGGAGGAAACAAAAATGTAAAGGTATGCAATGACATCAACTAGCTATAACAGCACCCTTGTAAGTGTAGAGGCTTATCCATCTCACTGTTAGCACATCAGCTAGACGTCTGAAAATTCAGTGTCAGCTATTCAGTCCCACTGTCCTTGGAACCTGAGGTTTATTGGATTCCATGAATTTCTAAAAGAAAAAGGAGTTTCCTGTTTTGTTATCTTTGCTTTTGAAAAAGCACAACTTGCCTCATGAACTTCTGTGGTTTATTTTGTTTCTTTAAAGAGTTGTATGTTTCAGATGCTGTGTCAGTACTTACTGCATATGAAAAATATATCATTTTGAGATGTGCATTACTAGGCCACTATCTGTTCAGCAGCTCCTAAGTTCTCCTTTATACTTGATCAACGGTAACATGTAAATGCAATGCGGTTGGCAATGTTATACAGTGCTAATTTAATGGCAGTGACATGACTCCTCTGCAATCAGATTTGTAACCAATGTTAGTATCTTTAGGAGACCTGGGGGGTTCTTTGGAATATATCTGAATAGGTCTATTGCTTCAATGTAATGATTCTTTAACTTTTGGAATGCCCAACGTTCTTTTGGTTCATATATCTTTGTATAGCTGCCTGAACTTTTGCCACCAATTAGTGATAGCTAATAGGTCCCTGACTACTGAGAGCACTCAAAACCAGTCATTACAGCCTGCTCACACTTCTCTGCCATGTAGGAGCAGAGCTGCTGCTGACTCTGCTGAGTAACACTTCATGACCTCTTTTAGAGTCTTGGAAAGGTTCTCTCAAGCTTGGTCCCTATAAACAAAAATGAACTAAATGAAAAGAAGACTGGACATACTGATGTCGGCCCAATATTGGTTTTCCCCACCATCTCTCTTCTTTTGAACTTTAAGGAAGCATTGTACAGTAATATCCTCTGAATGTTGTCTCCTGCTTTCATTCTTGGATGTCCCATTACTAAATAGCATACAGATTTATAAAATATTGTCTCTGTTTTCTCTGTCTTCAGAATAAGAACATTCTGGATATTAGGAGAAATGCTACCAATATGCATTTACCTTACACCTGTACAATAAGCCTAATGAAGGCAGTAGGTGGCTAATTCACAATTATCCAAACAATTTCTTCCACAGAGCTTTTTACTACCCAACAAGATAGAGATTAAAAGTCCTGAGGCTTTTGACAAGATTTCATTGCATGCTCTTTTTCCCCTCCATATAATTACACGCTCCAACAGCCACAGTCACAATGACTGAGAAGAGAAGCAGTTTCCTTCAGGGTTATATTATCCTGCCTCTGGGTTCTAACGAGAGGCAAAAGAGCAGAGAACTCCAAGCACTTCTCTCTCTACTATCCATCTTCACCTTGTTCATAAGCTTGAGGGTGCAACACTACAACTGTTCACATAGAAAACAAATTCTTTCTCAGCTTATGCCTGGTGACTTTTTAAACCCTGAAGACAATACCTTCAGCCACTAGTTAGACTCTTTTACTCTTTGTAGGAGAAAGACCTCAAAAGTCACCTTCAGTTAACTAGAAGAATTAGCAACTGACTCAGAAATACTCATTATAAAAATGTGATCAGCACTGAGGATATATTTCTTACCGCCTCAGTGCATGCATTTCTTCTTCATGTCTTAGAAATACAGAATTTTCACTAATTCTAAGTATAGGCTTGGTAAATTCTGCTTTAAAAAAAATTGGCAAATTTATTTGGTTTGCATAGATATTAACTTCTGAGGGCAGCAGTTCATAGGTGAAACGCCTTTTTAGGTAGTCAGAACGTTCTTGGAGAGGTCTACAGAAATAGGTCAAAGTTGGAAGTAATTTTCCTGCAAGAGAGCATGGACAGGTGAGCAAGCTGAGTGTACCTCTCCAGCAGTTCATCAGGAGGGATAAGGTTTCTTCCTTAAACCAGCCCTATTTTTAACAAAGAGACAATTCTATTAAGAAATCAATATCAAGTTAATTACCACTTGGTCATCGCTACTTCGCTTTCATAGTAGCAACAATCAACACTTCTTGTATTCTGAGTTACAAAAGCTGTTTAAAAGCAGTTGTTTACTTAGAAGTTCTGTACATTTCCATGGGATTGAGCACCATTAAGGAGCAGCTGCAAAATCTAGCCTTAGAAAATGACTGAAACAAAAAATCTCAACCTTTTTACTTCAGAAATAAAACTTCATACAGCTGCTTGACAAAAAGAGGTAAATAAGCAAACAATTCTAATTCCATCTAGGGGAGGGCAGGGGTACACATGCACATAAACAGGTGGTTTGCTGAGTTTCTTCAGGCACAGCAGGATCTTATTCTCGCCTATGCACCTAAACATGCAACACTGTGAGAAGCTCGCCTGGAGCGTCTCCTAAAACCCAGTGTTTCACAGCAGCTATCACAAACCAAGAAATGACAGTGTGCAGACACAGAGCAAACCAAATGTTGTACACTGTATAAGTATTTGACTTGCTGTGTTCCCTGAAAGTATATTACTAGAACAAAGGAAAAACCCACCCTCTAGATTTATTAATATATTTTCATTTCTAAAAAAAAGAAAGTATAAACAATACCACCACCACCACAAAACAGAAAAGAATGTAGTATAATGAAACAAGATACGGTGTTCAGAGATTAAGTTTATCTTATGAAAAAGTTTTGATGGATGTGAATGAACTGTTTAAGCTAAAAGGGATAAACCTTCAGAAGCAGTTTGTAGAAAGAGTGCTGAAAATGTTTGTCATTAAGGTTCTTCCTTCTTTTTGCTAATTCCCCACAGATCTGTTCCACTGCTGAAAGAGCAAGGATAAGATGTCTGATTACTAATTTCTTTGTTTAATAGAAAAGAGAGAAGCCTTCAAATATTTTGTTTTATTTTCTAAAAGACTGACGGCAAAATGGAAACATATTTCCTAAATGACCAGAAGCTCAGCATGGCAAATTTCTGTTTTGCATGTGGAGGATATTTCTAAATCTTATTTACCAAAACAGCTTTGTTTATCAACCTTTTTTTCCTTCACTCAGAACTGCTTCTGTTCCTAAATTAATGCAACAGGAATCATTAGTGCTTCAAGTGTTAGGATTTTTACCTCACATACTATGTTTATCCATAACCTTGGTTTGCTAACAGTCATCAACGTAGTGCTTATTCTGGGAAAACTGCTTCTTTCCTACTTCTATTAATAAATTTCCTCATGCTGTTTATTCTATAAATATCAGCAATTATAAATACGATGCTAAAAGTACTCTCTGAACATGTCAATTTGCAGCTTGTCTGTTTTAAACTGTCTCCCTCATTTTGTGAAACTGTGTAATCTGAGTAATTGTGTAAAGCAGTGATAGACAGGCAGCCACAGCACAACTGGAATAAAAGTCTCTTTTACTTCAAGGGACTGAAGGCTAAACGTTGTGAGCCCATGGAAGTTGCCTGTGACTTTTGCTTGTATATAGCTTACCTGTGACTGCCGCTTAACACCGAGATCACCTCACTGCTCCCTTGCGTGCCCACTGCATCGTTTACTGTCCAGGGTCTGCAAGGAGCTCCTAAGTAGGTTGTACAAACTAGTGCTCTGTTCTGTTACTTCCAGCAGTGCTGTCTCCACTGAAGCACCAGTCTCTGGCCACTATTCACTGCAAACAAGCAGTAATTGCTAACTCTGAATTAGCCAGAAGAAATGGCACTGTCATCTAAGTGAGGCATGGACAGAGCTGGGCTACTGTCTACTATACAAGGAAGGAAAATTCTAACCCCTTCCCTACAGCAAGGGAAAAAGACTGAGAGTCATGCACTAGAACTGAAATCATATTTCAACCTTTAATTTATTGGAACCCAACAATGTAAAATGGCAGTTTACAGTGCATTTTCTTTAGCTTTCACAAGCCTTGCCATTAGCATTTTGCAATTAATTTCAAGCCTGTAACTAATGTGAAGCAGGACTACTTTCACAACAGTTAGCTCACAGAGAAGGTGCCACATGAATGTATTACTTTGTTTTCCTCTCAGTCTTTTTACGAAAGATTTTGAATAATACAACAAGTAGGATTTTTCCTATGGAATTTGTGAAAACAGGCACAGGGGATGAATCACAAGCATTTTCCTGGGATATCAAGATGTGTGTATTTTCCTGAAACTCATTTAAGTAATTACACGAAAAACAACAGCTTGACTTGCACAATGCAAATGAAAGTGAGTCTCAAGTTGTCTCTCGTCTAATAGGCATTTATTAGAATGATGCACAAATGAGTAGTTCCCACTATACAAAATTATGGATTGACAGAAAAAACTTAATAAAACTATATTAAGATGTCTAGGTAGTGTCATTTGTGATAAAACTGTTGCTTTGATTTTCCCCTTTACTAAAGATTCTACAATGACAAAACGGTAACACAGAACTAAATAGGTATAGAGCCTTGCAATAAGCAGATTCCACACCTTCCTGGTTGTAATGAATTTCATCCGTTTGGTGATTCCCAGTCAAAGGTAGTTGGGCAGTCAATTCTGTCAATACACTTCATAATCCCATGACAGTTTATTCCTGTATAGAAAGCACATGCCCTACTTTGAGGAGAAGGCACAGACAGTTAGAGCTTTGAAGTCTTTGTAGTCTTCTTCTAGAAAGGAAATCTACTTTAATGGTTGAAGGATGACTTTGTTTGGAGGCCAGATTCTGAGCAGGACCCTAGAACGGTCCAAAGATGAACACAGCCAGGTCATGTCTGCTGTTCAATCTCTTTGTTTTCATAGTAAGCAACTTTCTGTTTTCTTACACTGACTACCAATTAGCTTGTCTCAAAAGGTCATTACGTTCTGCAATGCGATGAAAGCTCTACCCATTCCTCATTCACATAGACCAGGAGCTTGTGCCTTGTAAAGTGCATGACAGGAACACATGCAGGCTATGTAGGGCAAGTCACTATGGGATTGTTTTCCTTTAGAAAGTGGGTGAGATTGAAGCATTTTATTTTGTTCAAAAACGAAAATGTTAACGCTTCCAATTGGCAAGTCCAGTAGGGACAGGAGATCTGTCCATGATTTCAAGCATCAAAATATAATCTTGCCTATAATAAAAGCTCCATTAGGGCAGTCGTGGCCCATAGCAGACAAATGTACAGTCTTTCAGTCAGGATGTTTGCCACAGGATTAACCATTACTAGATGAAGGATGTTTGACAGAGGATCATCAAGAATCTTCCTGAATTTCTACTCAGCAATTTATCCACCAGGTTTGATTGTGAACTCTTACTTTGTTTTAGAAAGAAAATCCCTCTCTGAAATACTGCTTGCTGCTGGAGCACATGTCATCTTGTCAATGCATTCATCACCATTATCATATTCTGCTAAAAGATTGGCAAATTTGTTCAGCTGTGTAAGATAGATATTATGTCATTTGACAGATGATTTCAGTACTGAAATAATCTTTTCTGGATGTGCCGTATACTTTGGCACTTCATTATACAGCACAGGAGTGAATTTTCTCATTGTTACCAGACAAACAAGCCTTGAAAACTGGGAATCATCAGGGAAGAATTATTCTTGAAGCCTGAAAATTGATTTTCTGAAAACCACAGTTTCAGTTCTAATTCCCTTATTATAATATGACTTTGGTCACCGATTGCTCACATTCCTGTTCTGGTTGGCTGGAAATATTTTTAAGATGGTGTATTCCCTGCTTTAACTCTCTAGAGAATGCTGTTTGGGGGAGATGTCTCCTAGCTCCTGAACTCATTTCCATAATGGGATTATGATGCATAATACTTCTAATAAGGAGTAATGAAAAACAAATGGTAGAGAAAAAAGCTTGCAAGAGATTACTCCTCACAATCAAATACCTTTTCACTATTCCTACGGTCTAAAACCTGAGAGAGAATCTGAGCTTCCCATTAACTAAAATTGTTTTAATAATAAAAACTCTCGCAGGAGCTACACGGCCTTTCCAGAGCCTCACACTGCACAGATTATAGCTGATTCAGGGGTTGGAGAAACAACTTTCAGACACCAGTCTTCAATCTTTGTTCCCTTGCAGATGCCTTATACCTCAGTTACCTCTCCTGCACCAGGTTTAACCTTGCTGTCCTAGCTCACTTGGGGTTTGTGATGGTAAATATATTGCAGGTAGTGATCTGGTACTGTGATGAACCGCAAGGACAAAAGATGGCACAAAGATTAAAAATCATCACTGTAATCGTGTGAGGCAGGCTGATTTGATGGTACCAGAAGTATGACAGCTACCACTTTACTCGTATGGAACCTGGAATATCTGACAGTCAGAAACAAATTGGGGCATCCACAACTTCTCTGGGCAACCCGTTCCAGTGTCTCACTACCCTCCATTCATTTCTGCTGTCATTTGCTGGGCTTACATGTTGGCATTTTTTTTTTTTTAAACACAGGCGCCAGCCAAGCAGACTGCCCTGTACTGATGAGCTGCTGTGTGTTTCCTGATCTTGAGGAATTGTACATCACGAAAAATGCTACACAGAAAAGATAAAATAATCTCACCTGTTTACAGACAAATTAAACTATTTCTGCATGGATAAGCTGCAAGTTAGTCAGGCCTGTGTAACCTTCATGTTTTCACAGGAAAGAATTTCTTAGGTGCAAAAATAGCTACGTATCAAATACTTCCCTGCAAGGACTGAACTGTGTTTGAAGTACAATCCAGGATGCTGTTTCTCATGATTAGATGTGATTTCAAAACAATTATTTAACGTAATTTGTAGAGATCTGTGATAAAATTGTACCTGATTATGATAATACCTAACTATATGTTATCAAGTATTATGAATCGTGATTAAAACATTTAACAGAAAATTGAATACACAGAGCAGACTTCATCTGTGGTACACCTGTTTATCAAGTCAATTTTTTAAGAGGCACTGTATATTATATACTGAGATTGTAAACAGAAGGTGGAGATGGAATGAAGAGGCTGTATTTTGAGCACAAATTACATATGCATGGAATTCTACCAGTCTTTCATTCCTATAATTTTAGCTAGTAGACTCAGAAAGCTTCTGCCAAAGTTCTTCTACTAACTGGAAGCACTACCTAAACATGCTCAGTGACACACTGGGTGGGAAGAAGTACACTTGCCTTTCTGGGGGTAACTTTCAGCATACTGTGAAAAATGTAACTCCAAATGGTTGATTACTGACTGTACAAAATACACAGGTAGAAATTAATAGAAGTGCCATCAAAATTCATGGCACCACTCTGTTAACTTCAGTGTGTTTAAGATTGGACTAATATTCTGCATTTTACAAAACCATGAAAAACTTATGTCCACAGCTAAGATTTTACATTTCTTTACAAAACAAAACAAACAAACAAACAAAAAAAAAAAGGACATGCTTCCAATGATTTTATCTTAATGGCTGCTTTTAGCACCATGCTAGTAATTATGGTCACTCTTTCTTGCAGATAATGAATTATTTTTATTAACTAGACCAAAAGAAGAAATTATTCTGTGTGCTTCACCTTAACTATCCATGCTCCAGTTCCTTTGGATATCATGAAAACAATAAACAATGCGATTAACAAATCCAATGCCCCAGAAGTACAGAACACTAAAACTAAACTTACAGTATTGTACATTGAACACATGGTTCCTCGAGCAGTACAGTAGGCACTTGCAAAATTCAAAAAGCTTAATTCATGCACCTTAAGATTAAAGAGTATGGCCATGGTTAGTAGGAAAATGAAGTGTTTTGCCTTTATCACACTAGTACTTAGTTTATGTGAGCTTTCTAACTTGGTATTAGCTAAGACAGAGCATGAAAAAGAAGCTGGGGACCCTGATGTACAGACATGCAAGTAACACAAAAATAAAAACAACTCAAGCTCATTAGATAGCAAACGTACATCCTCTACTGGGAAAAGCACAGAAAACAGCAGCATCAGAGCAAGGGGGAAGGCCATCACAAAGGTGAAGATGGCCAAGATATTGAACAGATGCTGGATACAGGGAATCTAAGTAGTAACCTCTTACCAACAACTGCATTAGAATCACTGTTTATGTACATAACAGACCTCAGAGCTATTTGCAAGAGACAGCAACCTACTTCAGTGTTCATAAATTGGAAGAGCAGCAAAATTCAGCAATAAAAATATCTCTTCTGCCTTTCTTTTTCAAACCTCACACATTCACAGCTTCAGCCTAACTCTAAAGCAAGAGCTATTCGTGCATTAAGTCTTAGTACTATCATAAAGGCATAAGTAACAGTTTAGAAGGACAAAGAAGCAAAACATCAGCAACTTAAACTGTGGAAGCAAAGCATTTTAAGTATTAGCAAAAAATATCCGCACAACATCCGTCTGCTCAAAGTCAAAACTTGTTTTGTAAATTGGTATTTTGTGATAGAAATGAACACCCACTCATGATACATACCCAGACATTTCTTTTGCATTGTGACACAATCACCTAAGCACCAATAGTGACTGTTTTCTCCAACTTTTAACTCTTCTATGTCTGCTATCACACATCTTATCTCTTCACAAGAAAATTCTGCAAAATTCCTGTCACTGCTCTTACACTGCTCTGTGTACAACACCACTGTAATTACTGATACGTGGTACAAACCTTTAAAGGTCAGAGTCTGCTGCTAACCATGGAAAATCTTATACTGAATTTGATGGGTTAGGCCCTCACAAAGGAAAAACAAAGGATTCAGTGATACACTTGAATTAAAAGACTATAATCCTCTATTACTACAGGAGAAGCAGAGATACATGCAGAGCATTAGTCAGATTTCTGAAAAATCAGTACTTCAGTTGCAGTAGAGCAATAACAACCAGGAATTATGTTAACTTTCAAACATTAAGTTAGAAACCAAACGAAGTCTTGCTAATTTTTGAATATTAAACTAGGCTAGATTGATTTAAGAACATGATGACTCTTCTGAAACATCATTTTCTTGAAAGTTGTCTAAGGATAAGAATAAAACACATTCTATAGCTGTTTTAGCTGTTGTAAGCATGTCCTGAAGTATAGTTTTTTTTAAAATCTGTTTTAACATTTATAGAGATGTGCATTCAGCACTGTAATCCCTTCCCTAGACCATCAGCAAATTATTCATACTTAAAAGCCCTGCAGCTTTTTCATGGCTTATTTTCATTTTTTTTTTCCCCTATGACAGAAGGAATTAATCATAACTCTAATGGTTCTTTGGCAAGCACTATTTAAAAACAACAAATACATTGGGAAAAAAAAAATTGCCTGCATGTTACAGAATTAAGGGGAAAGAGTAAAAAAGCTGGTGTTCCATAAAGAGTTTGGGAGCTAAAGAAGATAAACTTGACAAAAGACAAAAAAGAACGTAAATAAAAAACCGACCATTATGAAAGATATCCAGCAACTCTTCTGAGTTCTGAAGAGGTAACACGTGACAATACAGTGACAATAAAGTTGACTAGTTAGGTAACATATTGGATTTGAGATCTTAGAACAGCGTTGAAATCATCTCTGTGTATATACTTTTAAACATATTTATTTTGTAATGCTTTAATTTCACAATCTGTAAAATGGGACCGAATGTATTTTCCAGGAAAAGAAAAGAAAGGAGATTTTGTATTTCAAGAAACATCGATGTTTTCTTATTTTCTTGTATGCACACAAAAAAATAGCACTTATGTTTATATGTTCCAACTGGATATTCCAGCAAAATTACAATAATCTTTATCTAAACTCATTCCATATTCACCAGCATTAAATACTAGCAAGAATTTTCTTCAGCTAACACTCCTATTCTTTAAGAATGTTTTTGATGCTCCTATATAATTCTACTCAAGTAAGAGGAACACAAACTACCAGACCGCATTTGATTAATAACAATGCTAGAAATCTTTACACTAAAATACCACATGAGGGAAGTGTGGATACTCTAGACTTCTCCCTCAGAAAATGAGCACCCAATGGATTTTTTTTTAATCCAGTTAATGGATTATGAATGACACGTAATTATTTTCCCTCTGAAAATCATGTTAATTTTCAAGGAAAAAGGTACAGCAATAGAATTAGCTATTGAAATGCGATAATGTAACACTGTTTATTGGTAAAACAGAACAAAGTTTCCTAATCCTCTGTAAATCACTTCCATCAATCCTATCATAGATGGCACTGCTATATTAGTGAGAATGTATGTGCAAAATGCACATGGAAGACCGTTCTTTCAGCAACCTGAATCTAAGCTATTCACAAATGTAGTATTTTGGTTAAGGACTTTAATCTAAGAAAAGCCATCAGCCATTACGGTTTGGCTTTGTCTCCCTTATGGTCTTGGCCCATTGTTAAAATATTCTTACAGACTTTCTATTAGGCACCCGAGTAAAACAGAGCACTGAGTTAGAAATGTTCACCATCATGATACAACGTTGGAACAAAACTCAATCACTGAAAACATACCTGTAACAAATCAAATCCTCAAGTCCTCATAACCCAACTGTTAATTTCCCTGGTATAGCAGAGGGTGGATGGTTGTATTGTATTGAGAGTTCCAGTGTTAGGTTTCTGTCATAAACTTTCTTCTGAAAGTACTTAATTAGAATTAGATAATTATATACCAAGCATATACAATCCTCAGTATACCAAACTGTCATATGTTCACCAGTGCCTATTTTCAAAATGCTCAGTGCTGCAAGTTTTCTCATATTCCCCTTAATATAAAGAATCAAATTTAAACACAATCCTGGCCATTTTTATCATGTTCTTGTAATTACCTTCTAATATAAGGATGTTTATTTTGTAATTTAAATTGTGGTGTAGTAACAGAATCAGACATGACATCATGCTGCATTTCATTGAAATGATGAATAGTTCAAATTGTTCTATTGAAAGAGGTCAGTTACTTCGTACATAACTGCTAAACTATAACAGAGCAGGTAATCGGACAAGATAATCCAGTTCCCAGTCAAGTACTGTGGCAAGCAATGACTGGGAATACATTGGTTGCCACGGTATAATTCAGATTTCTCTATTTCAGTATTCAACTACTTAAAAAGAAAAAGGAAACAAAATAAAACTAGAGATGAGCTCTATATGTATTTCTATCCAACCTCATAATTTGATCTTGGCCCTTCAGTATTGTTGCTTTATTGGAAATTTTTACTTTAGTGTTAAAACACACATTTCTGGATTCACTTTTCTGTCCAAAAAAGAGTAGGACTCTTTATTACTAAAGATTAAGGGAAGAGGAAAAATGGAACATGAGGAAGTTGACAAAAATCCCTTTCATTTCAACAATTACCATGCTTCTTGGAGAAAGCAGTTCTGCACTATGGCCTCAGCTGCAGCACTGCTTCCCTATGTCAACAACTTCATTTTCTTCAGATTTCTGCTCTGTGGACTGTTTTCTTTTGTTTTCCTTCATTCAATTATTCTCACATTTCTTTTTTAACAATCTCATTTTCATTCCTGAGCTACAGTACAGGTTTTTTTTTGTTGTTGTTCCAGAAGAAATCTAGCTAATACATCAACCACTTGAAGTCGTATTGCAACTGGCATTTTAGTACAATTAAGTTCCAGTTCTTAAAGAGACACAGGTGCCAAATTCTAGCCAATATTCTAAAAGGTGGCATGGAAAAATACGGTACAAGGGACAGAAAACAGAAGTGTACTAGATGGAACTTGGGACAGAAGCATCAAATCAGTGCAGGGATAGTACAGAGATTAATTATCTATCCCACTTGGTGCCACTTGCTAGTCACTTGCCAATGCAAATTTCTTCTGTATGATGTTCATAATGTATTGGTTTAAGTATCAGCATATGCCAGCTTGTGCACTACCTGCTGCACCATGCTTCTATACTTGCATCCAATTTTATATCTAAAGGTGTGGTTTCCTTCCTCTCTTCAAAGCTACCCATCCCACCAGCTGATCTGACAGGTTATCACAACATTTCATCTTTTGTCTTCCTTCTTCCAACACTGTAAACCACCCGCAACAGCTAATAATAATAATAACAAGCTGTATGGAAACCACAGTATATTTCTCCAGGTTTTTCAGACTTTTTGTTGTATAGCAGCACAACAAACTGTCCAGCCTGTCACCAGAAGTTTGTAATAGAAAGGCTTTAGTGTTTTATCTTCAGTTACCCTTGTTCATTGCCATTGTGATGTTACGGAAATCTCCACTGATCTTTCTTTAGTGTGTTGGATAATGCACTGAAGATAAATTCTGAAAAATATTCCTTACAAATGACTGCATGCATTAGCATTTCACAATAGCACAAATAGTTAGAAAACTAATTTCCTGTGAAGTATAGTATGTTTTCTTATTAATAATGGTGGTCCATGTTGTATATATTACGATTCTTTAAGTCATAATTCAAAATATTGTTCTGTTTCTTTATTTTAGGTTTCAATAAACTTGACATTATTGAAGAACATTCATAAATTTTGATGAAATTCAATTACTGTAACAATTGGTTCTTGCAGTGTCCTCACTGAGCCACTGCTGTAAGTATGAGGATTACATATTCTCACCTCATTTCACAAGCAATAATGAAAGAGGATGAGATTAAATCCCTTCTATCTAGGTCTTTATTTAAAGAAATAACTAGGGATTGCTAAGATTTTTCTTTCCACTCGTGATTGTTTCAATGCTTTAAGAGCAATGAAAACAATTAGAAATACTGAAAGCCTAATTAAGAAAAAAAAGCTCAAAGCCAATTTCATCCTGTATGAACTTCAGTTTTGCTTTTTTTAAAAAATGCATTAGTTGAAGTTAGAAGATGGTTTGACATCCAATCATCTACCTTTAGAAAGTAGGAAACATCTAACTAATATACACTAAGAAAAAGTTACTCTATGCCAAAACCTTAAAGCTAACATTTGTCAGCCCCCCTCCATTCCTTGTTACTATATAGTCCAATATGTAAGTGCCAGGAAAGGTGAGCATCAGCACTGTGCAAAGGGATTTGCATCACTATTCCTTTGAAAAGCAGCAGTTTACGCCCCTGGCAAGCACACTGTGAGTCTGCTCTGTGGCTGGGGGCAACTTCAATAGCTCCTTTGTGCTCCCAGAGCTTATCTGGCTCACCCGAGAATACGGACTAAAATTTTCTTGGGTTTGGGGATATTTTTGCCTACTGGGTTATCTATGACAGAAACTAATTTTATTTTATTTTTTAGTTAATTCTTTAGTAGGCAAAATAAAAATTCTTATTGCTGTGTTTTTGAAGAACATGCAGAAAAAGCACTTGATGTATTGTTGTCTTCAAATACCTGGCAGGTTATGTTATCAGTTGAGGATCAGCATTATAGAACCAAACTCACTTTTCTATTAAATAACATGTTGTCTGAAGATCTAGGACAAAAATAATTTAGGAACTGGGCAACCTTAAAGTAAACAGATCTGTACTAAGCTATGATGAGCTCTGAATCGTGGAAGTGAAAATAGCAGTGCCTCACGCAACATCAGATCTTTAAGCCATATGAGGACTGGAGACAGATGTTCTAGGAGAACAGTGTGCTGTCTTGTAAACTACTTAAAGTGCCAAATACTTCTACTCTTGTCAACTTTTCCCTTGTTTTACTTAAGTTAAAAGCAAATGCTTATAATCACAGTAGTTCAATCTGGAAGCATTATCCCAAAGAAGATTGTTACTCACTGCACAGCAAAATATGACTTAAGTTCTTTAGGAACAAGGCAACAAAGTAAAAATAAAATAGTTATGTTACACATTCAGCACTAAAGTACAGAAAAATTTGGGTCATTCCAAGGTAACCCTACAAAGAGCACCAGATAAATCTGCTGAGTACTATGACCCATTTTAGCAAGGAAGAGCGGCAGCCTTAGCTTTTGATAAAAAAAAAAAAAAAAAAAAAAAAAAGAAACCTGTGGACACTGAAGGAAATCATAAAACCTTCTGGGGAAAATCTTGGACTAATGTTCATGTTTATTTCTTATTACCATACATACTAAATAAAATCAAGCAGTTTGGCATTATGAAGAGAATACTGCCTATTCTCTGCTACTGAATTAAATATTAATTTACTAATATGCTTTTAAACATTTGATTTCATTTGCTACCACATATATGTCACAGGATGACTGCATTGATCTAGCTACCTCTGAATGGAAACCTTGCCATTGTCACAAGATATAATGGAGCTCAGGTATTTTTAAAAGTCTTCTGTATTATTAGGACACTAAGCATAATATTTTCTAAGTAGAACTCACAGAAAAATCTCTACCAGATACCATATTATACCAAAAGTTTAAGAGAAGTTCATCTTCAAAAACACGCATGAAACATAAATTTCTGTTTTATTAAGTAATATGTATTATCTTAGCTTTATTTTAAATGGTAAAGAATGACTGACCTTTCAGAGCCTTTCATTTACTGCAGTTTAAAGGAAATATTATAAATGCCAGAAGATACTGCTGAATGGAAAACACAAAGGATTCAAAGAAATTAAAAATTCTCATGAATACAAAAGACAACTTGAGCTGACATATGTACACACTCCCTGCTATTGTATTAGTTTTCTATCAAAAAGCTGACATTCAGAACATTCGAGAAACATGACTGCCCTTTCAGACATAAAATTTGGATTTACTTCCTTCCCACACGATGTTTATTTGGCCTCATATTAATGTCAGACAGCAGAATCACGTTGTGATGAAAATGAAATATTTCATTCAACTTTGATTCACGTATACAGCAAATATGATTAGAAGGTAAAAATATTCTAGTCATTTGGAATCTGGAATTCAGTGCCTATACCAATTTCACAAGTAGATGCTTAGGGCTAAATGTTGATAACTTATAATCAAGAACATAATAATAGAATTATTTCCTTTAAATAACTCCAAATGCTTTAGAATGATGGAACATGCTATTAAAACTATGCTTGAATGGACAGCATTTAGGAAAGATCACATGAGATGTAGAAGGAATGAAGTGTGGACAATTCCATACTCGTCTGTTGGAATGTGGAGATTTGCGGTCCATTCGTTTTTAGAATTTCAATTTCCAATATTCAGAGCTTTAAACATTGCACTACTCTGCAGTTAGATTTCTGACATCCTTTTGTCATCCTTTAAGGAAGAGTACATCAAAGAAAAATATTTATTACAATTATCACCTTGATTCAGCAGATTTTCAGTTACTTATTTTGCTTTTCACTTATTAATACCTATAAGGTAACTTGCCATGGCTTAGAAAATTTTCCATTGGCATCGTTCACTATATTAGTTGTGTCATCCCAATCATATGCACATTACAAAAAGCCAGTTATCCATCAGCATAAAGTTCTAATAAAATGTTTTTTTTTTTTCCAATTTCAAAAAAATAAAAAAATAAAATAAATCTATTCTATCACTCAGAAAAATGGAAGATTGTTCTACCTGCTGGTGAAGGAACTATGTTTTGATGACTGGAGCAAAATCAAACTTGTTTAGCATTTATAATTCCTCTATCCATGGCAACAGATCAGAGTTTTTTTCTGAATCAAACTCAAATTTTGTGGTATTAAATGCAGGATGGAACACTGTAGTATGATGTCCACTATTGTCAACTGTTTCTTCATTTCTATCTTTGTTTGCTAAGCATTTGAACTGATGATAACCTCAACAGAGATTGTTTAAAATACACATTGCCAAACTATTCAAAAAAACTTTCTGATTTGGTATTAAGGATAATATTCCAATGCAAGCTGATGTGAATTGCACATTTTGTACAGAAACTTCAGAAATTTGAGGACACTCGATTGTGCGCATAATAATCATATGGTATTCCATGAAGTACTCCTTAACTTATTTAATGCTTTCTATAAATTGTTAAAGAAAAAAAAGAACTTAGTAACAAAAGAAGCTGGAATGTCACAGTCGTATAAAAATTAACAAGAAATGACATAAGCAATATCTTGTGTTGCTCAAAGAGTAATAGGTCTTCTTCAAACACTCAATACCTTGCTATAAGGCATATCAGGAGTTTCATTAAAGAAACTTAGTACTTGACATTCTGCGTTCTGTTGATCATCCACATTTCCTCCCAGTGAGCACATTAGTTATAAATAACTGTATATGACATATCAATAAATTGCTGCATGACATCTGATGAAATACTCAGCAGAGGAGATACCTCTCACCCAGCCTGTGCACAACACACTTCTCAGCAGAAACCTACGTGCAGCAGAACTACTCCAAAATTCCTCTCACTTCATTACTTCTTCCTACATGCTGATAGTTGACACCTAGATTCAGATGTTCAGATTTTGAAGCTAAATGGGCTTCTTCTGGTCTGCATCTGTCTTTGTGGCTGATCAAATATTTGTTCAGACTACTGTACACAGCACACTTATAATATTTTGTACAGGAATAAAAGCCAGTAGAGCCATATAAGGGATCTGCCATTGCCTACGTGATTGAGAAAACCAGCAAATCGATTCCACCCATTTGTTTAATAAAGTCCTTTCTAAATGCTCCACGGAAAGACTATAATACCAAAACTTTCTCAACAAACTCAGGGCCAAAAACTGTTTCAGACTTCCTAGAGTCTGAATGACGGATAGCTAATGCCTTTTGCTTAAATAAATGTCCATAATAGAGCCACATTCTGCGATCTTGTATGTTAATCAGGAGAGTTGGTTTGTATAGCTAATCCTAGAATGCATAAGGGCTAAGGAAGAATTGTATTCTTGAGATTAGCAGTTTGCTGGTTTAGTTTTCCTTAGAGTAAAAAGCTGAGTAGTATCAGAGCATCTGTTCCTGGCTCTTTCTCAGCAGCTCTGCTGATGTGGTATCTAGGGAGAATGCACATTTTCTCCCTCTGCACACAGAAGTCTAACAGAGAGATTGCTTTTCTTCCTACTGAAAGCAGTGGTGCAGAACTAGAAACCTCCAGAAATGTTGTGGGGACAAGACAAAGCTTTAGGTTTGCTTCAGTCCTGAGAAGTTTCAGCACAGATCTCTTTATCATTAGGCATACTAATTTACAATTGATAATTATTCCCTCATTAATTTTGAATGGAAAGGATAAAAAAAAAAAAGGTAATAACGTAAGTAGAAGAAAAAACAGAGACAGACTGACTGGGAAGGCAAAGACATCGAGCTACTGCAACCTAATACTCTGAGTAACTGCCTTCTTGATTAGCTGGTATGCGGTTCTGATTTTGACAATCTAAGCATTACAGAAACTGCACCAGTGTTATGATAAAGGCAGGAGACCTTCCTAGCAGCTTCAGAACATACTTAGATACAGAGCACAGATTTTCACAAGCAACAAGCTTTTACCATGGGTAAGCAGTATTATACTAACAAACTTTTGTGAAAGTGGACCTCAGACAAATTCTTCAGGCTTTGCCAAATGCATAGACAGAACAAAGTATATCAGAAAAACAAACAATAGAAAAACAAAAACAACAGAAAAATGAGCCTGGGAGTACAAATATGTATTCCTGATTGCTTATTACCTTTTTCTCCCCTGGATGATAACTACAAGTTCAAAAAGAAATTTGTATTAGAAGAATAATAGATAAATTATTTAAGAGAATATCTTTTGCAAGGTAGAAACTTTTAACCTTAAGAGCTTCATGATCAATTGAAATGACTTCAGGACCTTAGAAAAATGACATCAGTTTTCTGAAAAGGATGAAGAGAAATCCCCAAATTTATTCCTTGAATAATTAAGCATGATAGAGCAATATTTAATTAAGAAATAGGAAAATGATCATGTAGTAAGACAAATCATGTAGTAAGACAAATCATGTAACTCACTAAGATATAAAAAGAGGATGCAGCATCATAATTCACAGCACTTTTGGCACATCCTTAAAAGAAATTGAATAGTTCACTAGATCTCATTTAGACATGGCCTCCAGCTCAGTAGGGCCACTCTGATGAACGCAAGAATAATGCCAGGGGGACCCTTGACTTCAGAGTGTTTGAGAGCAGCCTCTGGGATGGAACAGGTGCTGCGCAGAGAGAAAACAGTTAGATAAAACGGAGAAAAAGCACAGTGTGTGTGTGACATCACAGTACTGGAAAGGACAATTCTTGCACAATACAGGGCTTTTATAGCATAAATAAGTCCACCAATCCAAACCCTTATTTGGCAACCATGTTGTATTAGAAACGGTGTACCACCCTGTGAGTAGGAACAATGCCATAGGAGCAGATGGAAAGCAGTGCAACCAGCCAAAACCTACGTCCGAGCCTCAACTGTCTGTAGAAGACAAGATTCCCCAGCCAGCACTGTCAAATACTGCAGTTCAGAATCTTTGTGATGAAGGAATACAGCCTCAAGCCACAAGCCTCTTCAGCTAAGTTTAGCTCTGGTGAATCAGAATAAGCCATACAGAGGTATTACTAATGAAGGGATTGCCTTCCTTTGGATTACACTGGAAATCTCATCCAGAAAACTGCTTCATAAGAGTGAAAAATTGCACTACAAAGAGTAGAAAGTAATTTTAATGTTTTTGGAAAAAGATGTAAAAATTTCAGTGGGGCAGAAATCATAACAATATTTATTCCTTCCTCTCTCCACACCCCCTGAGCCCATACTTACTCAATGAGCACATTTCTTACTCCATAAGTAAGCAAGCAAAGAAAAAAAAAACAAAATCAAGAACAGAATAAAAGAAAACAGAATACTGGACACATAAATGAGAGGAAACTTCCTAGAATGACAGAAACTGAGAAAAATCAAACCATCAAAAATAAAAAGCTTCTTGCTACAAAAGCCATACAAACCAATCTTACCATTGGATAAACTTATTCATGGGGCATATACATATCCTGGTACAGGTAAATGCAAACCTTTGCAGTATAATACTGTTGTGTTCCCTGAAACAGTATCTATTAAAACTACATATGCTCTCAAACTATTCAACTGTTTCAAATCAATGAAAAACCTATATTTTTTTCTCTTCTATCATTGTTGACGATTCTCTGGTTTTGAGCAGAAGATCAGTGTTACAGAGGAGGAAAAGGGGGCATGGAAAACACAAATCAATAAGTACAACCAACAGGCACATGGCAAGTTTGGAAAAAAAAAATCTTCCTTTGAACCCCAGGTGAACATATAGACTTCAAAGTTGTTTTATCAGCCCCCCTTACTCATGTAAAGAGTATGTCTCAACAGGAACTGGGACATAGAGAGCTTTTACAAAAGTGGATTTTACTACAACTTTGCAAGGTCTTTGCAGGATAAATAGTTTATTTTCTGTGGAGTCCCATGGAAGTTGCTGTGGCTGTGTGTATAAGCTTGAGAATGTGTTATCTCTACAGAATTAGGGTCTTAGTTTACATATGTCATCTTCCAAAATGCCAGTGGGAATCATGCAGTCCCTGACAGGGTGATGATTGGATAATTTCTACTCTACTTACTACTTAGGCAACACATTTCAAACGATAAGCTTATTGGACAACTTGACAATGTGCTTTGATCATAAAATGCAGAATGAAGGTAAGGTGAAACTTCGATTATTTTTAACCAAAAATTGCAGCAGCCTCTCCTCTTTCCATCAGGAGTAATTTTGTACCAGAAGAAACCCTCTCTCAAATAATCAATATTAATAAAAATAAGCCATAAAAATAATTTTATTTTCCCCCATATCTGTAAATCATAGTTTTAATCCACAACTTTCAAAGTATCTCCTAAGGACATTCATATTTACAGTTTAAGAGTCTACATCCAGGAAAATTTGTTTTATCTGATTATATTTTTTTCCCTATTTCCCCAACCCCTCATTAGGTTTAGAACAGGAAAAGGTTTCGACCAGTATCTTTAAGTAGACTTTCTGCTAAAAATAGGAAAAAATCATAGAAATGGAAAGAGAGTGACTAGGCAAATATTTGAAGATGGGCAGACTAAGGCACTTCTCAAAGTTTGCCATCACACACAAGTTTTTCCTGATTGAACGAAGTAATATAATCCTGGATTTCTCAGCCACTACATTTTCATTTCATATAGCCACGGATAATCAGTAATTGGTGTAATAACTTTAAGGAAGTAACAGAACTTTCACCTGATCTGTACTGCAGAGAACTGTGCATATGCATGCAGGCACGTTTGAGAAGCTGTATCAGTAGAAAGTATATTTAATTTACTTTTTCCTGTGAGACCATCCTGAGATCAGTCTAAAGAAATGTAATGCATTCACAAAGCATAAGTTCTCACCATCGTTTGATAAAGAAACACCATCCTACTGTGTCTGGTATGAAATTTGTCAAAGAGCAGCAGTGCAGTATAAGTGGTACTGAAGCCATCTGTCCTTGAAAAACACAGATCTCTCAGGTTTACCAAAACCCAGAAGTAAAAACAAATGCACAGTTTTCCTCAGAAGCATTCAGATTTACTTTCACTCTGTTCAGTCTCATTCTACTGAAGCACAGCAAACCTGACGAAATCCAAGTTGCTTCTATTTGCCTTCAGTTCATATTTCCTCACAATCTCCTTGATTCATTAATTTCAGCTCAGTATTATCCCACTTACTGGTTTAAAAATGTTGCAGCAAAGTAGAACAAAGTGTTTAAATTAGAATTCTGTGTTGATACTGCTTTAAGAGTCAGCATTTCATCAATCAGAGTATAGATTAGAACAAAGAAGTCCATTCACCTATTCACCTTGCTATCCCTTAAGTTATCTTTAGTGGCTTACAATGAGTCAGAAGTGCAGTGGCAACTCACATTGATATACCCAGAATAGCTTTCACTTAACTTCAAAACATCCATGGGGGATGCAGCCACACATTTTGACAGCTAATCTTTACGTCTAGGAAGGAAAGTGTTAAATCTGAAATTCTCTTGGCATAAAAGGGATATTGAGATGAAAGAATAATCAATCTTTCATAAATAATATACATAGGTGGATACATTATATATTCAAAGCTACAGTCAAATGGTTGGGGAGAATGATAATTTATTCTGTTGAATTTCTTCAGAATGAACCCTGGAGCAGATCAAACAAAAAAGTTATAAAATAGGAATTACAGGTAATGAAGGACTCCGTGTTGCACAGGAGATCTGCTAGCTCTTATACATAATTAAAATATATGAGGTCAGGGGTAAGCTTAAAGGTGATTATGTCAGGAATCATTTTGTTATTCTTTTATTAAACAATACTAGACCTATATTTATTTTGCCAATACATGTATATACAATGCGAATTGACTGGGATTGAAATGCATATTTTAAACTAATGTGTTTTGATTAAACACAGAAGACTCAGAGCACTTTAATATTTGTACCCTGTATCTAGCAGACTTGTTCTAGATCTCTAAATCATCTGCCTTATTGAAATTCTCCTCAAGGAAATAGCATGTCCAGCAGTAATTTTTTCAGAGAATGTTGCAACAGATGCTCCATATTTGCTTTTCTTTAGTTTTGTTGCAAAGACTTTTTGGCCAACATACCTTGCTCTGTTGAGACAACAATTAAGCAACGATTTTGGCCAAACTGCACTCACCATACTTAAACTATCTACACTGCATAACTTCTGCTATGAATTATTGAGAAAAGACAACTCAGAGGGAATCTGATCAATGCCTATAAATATTCAAGGTGCAAGAAACAAAGGGACAATGCAAGACTTTTCAGCAGTGTACAGCAATAGGACAATGGGAAATGGCCACAAACAAGCATAGAATGCTCCTCATAAATGTGCATAAGAACCTCACAGCAAGGGTGACAGAGCACTGGAATAGGTTGTCCAGTGAGGTTGTGGAGTCTCCTTTTCTGGAGGCACTCAAGAGCTGCCTGGACACCTACATGAGCAACCTGTTCTAGGGATCCTGCTTTGGCAGGGGAGTTGGACTCAATCTCTACAGGTCCCTTCTAGCCCCTTCAATTCTCTGTGATCTGATTATATAACATAACATGACTGGATGTATAATTAAACTATAAGGTAAAGTATTCACAAAGTTAAATACTACTAACATAAAACTGAACTATAGGCATGTTGATGGACTGACTAGTACATTCATGTTACTTGGACAAAATAAAAGCACAAGCTAGTGTTGACATACTTGCTCACTTTTGTTTGACCAGTGGTTCAGTTCTAATAAAGAAAGCCTAATAGTTTAAGATTTGTAACTGGATAGTCATTGCTGACAGCAAAGGCCTAATTTCCTTACAAAATGAAAAGGAAAAGACTAAAAGATACAGGTAATGTTGGAAAACATAGGTTTCCAGCAGAAATCCACTTTCATTATCAAAGAGATGAAAACAGAAGTTCTTGAGAAAGTAAATCTAAAATAAGCAGATACAGGAAAGAAGCTAGGAGAGCTGGATGATAAGAGACGGGCGAAGAAAAAAAAAAGGGAGCCTGAGGTAACATCTTATGAATAGTGAAGCTGTCAGAGGAAAGTAATAGAGACTATATATGAAAGCTCTGCAAACATGACAAAACTCTTGACAGTCCTTGTCCTGTGGCAGATGTCCAATGGCATTTGAGAAAACTATTATATAGATTTGTCCCTTTCAATTTCTGGGAGAAAACAAAAGAAAAGTTTCTTTAAGAGCCTCCCTTACACTTTCAACCCACATTATAATCTCTTCAAAGGCTAACACATACTTTCTTTTCAAAGTAGTTTTAGACAAAACATATGAACTGAATTTTGAGAATTCTTACACTTCTGTCTAGCAGACTGTCAAAAAAAACTAAAGGAGTAAATTCAAGAAAGGTTTTGTCTTTATTTTATGTTGGTTGTTGGTTTTTGTTTTTTGTTTTTTTTTTCCTTGGCATTCACTCTGAACAGCATAAACAATTCTCTTTGAACTGGCCACATAAGGGCTCCCTCAACCCCCCCCCCCCCCCCGTGGGAGAAGCAAGCAACATCCAGGGAGATAAGGAACTCTTGGATCATTTTCCAGCATGAAAAAACAATCAAACCTAACTTGAGAATGGGCACCCGTGAAATAGTAACCACCTTTTCCAGATACAACTGTGCAATGAATTAAGTTCCATTTACAAATATTTTATATCTAGAGGCATAATTCATAGAAAGAATCACCCGCATTTCAAATCTTGGTCACGTTCTTCATAGAGTCAACTGTTGCTGTGTGAGCCAAGAAAAGGAAAAGGAACATAGGTGGCTGTACCTTTGGATGCCTTTAAATTATTGCTGACATTTTTGGTATTTCTTGAGTTCTGACGGGTAAGTATTGACTTCCAGCATACTGCTGATAGTCAGCAGTTCAGAGAAAAAACTAAGAGCAGAGCAAAGGATGTGTGATGAGTATAGTAGCAAAGCAAGAATGGATAAGTGATTCCAAATCCTAATATTTGAACTTTAGATTTGAATTTTTTATATACATTTTTTAAGTGTTATTTTCCAAAACAGAATATGAGAGTTTATCAGATGACAGCCTAAGTAGTAGCTGCTGTAATAACAGAGCTCTACGCATCAGGGCTCCCATCCTTTAAATTCATAAATGTATATGTAATTCATATTTGAATTAAATTTATCTTGATGTAAGGTATCCAGATCCTTACTATTATAAACGAGTGTAATAAGGACTGTCATGGGAAGCTCCTTGAAGACAATTTCAGGCTCCACTCTAAATCACTGATCTGTTAGTCCTCACAGTTGCTTTCTGAATAAAATTCACCATTCTTTGAGTTGGAAGCTAAAGAAAAAAAAAACAACTTCCAAATGTATGTGCTATGCTTGCTATTGGCATGTAATACAGAAAACAAGTAAATCTTCCTCTGCATGCAGTCATGCCTCAGGCAGAGCCTCTAAGTGATCAGAGCCTATCCCCTGGGCTTTGTCCAACACACAGCAGGTCAAATGCAAAGGACAATGGAGTTATTTGTTGAAATGTGCACACGTTTTCTCTTCATCTCTCAACCTATTTCATTCTATCAAACCAATGATTTCCTGAGTAGAGTGCATCTGCAAACAACACAAGTGCTTTCCTTGTGTGCACTGCAACTAAAACACACTCAATTATAAAGGTAGCTCCTCTATGGCTTTCTACTTAAACAAGAATTCTGATTTATTTTTCTTTAATAATTATATCAGATTTCCTGAAACACTGCCCAATACTGGATTTCAGAATCTGACAGTTTAAAGGAGCATCCAGGGAACTAAAAATAAAGAAAGCAACTAAACTTTGTCCATCATTTACCATAAACCCATTTAGGTATGAAAACACATTCAACGCTGTTTTTTACTTGCATGACTTTCTCTTCATTTTGAGAAGTTGTCTTTCAGACCACTGACTACTGGCAAACCCCTCTAGTTTTCCAGGGCTTACTTCAGAATTTTGCACTGTTCTTTTTCATTTTGTTTGACTTTTTCCTTGCATTTCTTTTCATCACTGTTTTGTATTTTTGAGTTCTTGCTAGCTGGAGGCTTTGATGACAATTTTACACATTTTTTTTTTTACCCCCCAAAATATTCTCCACAGGTGACAAAATATTTTGTAAGTTACTCTTGAACTGGCTGTTTCTATTCTTGTGCTTTTCAGACTTACTGGTTATGCTGACACAGAGACCAATTCAGTTCTTAGTAACAACCCCATTTGGCCACTGTAGTCAGAGAACAAAATCCAGCATGACACAAAAGTCTGGCCATTAACTGACTCATGGCTGCTAAGGTGTTTCTCCAAATTTATTCTTAATTTAAATCACAAGCAAGAAAATGAGGCAATGTTCCCCTCTCCTCCCTCAACCCTCTTTTCTTTTTGTGGGGAGGAGGGTTAAAAAAAATTAGCTTATTTTGTTCATAAATAGCTAGAACCTGTGTCAGGACATTTTATAAATACAGGAACTTTCTTTCTTCTGCCACTTTCCCCCATTGCCTCCTAACATGTCTCCACACATTTAACAAAACGTTGTTTCCCGCCATGAACTGTCAAGTAAAACCAAGGCACTTCATAGAAAACAGAGCAATGAAGGTTTTCCTTTATGTGTTTTTCCCCCTAGGCTCACTTACAAAGACACCAAAATGGTCCCAAAATACTACAAGAACTCAAGCATCAAACTGACAACAGTCACACTTGCAGTGAATGCTTGGCTGTAAATACTACCCAAGAGGAACTTAACAATGACATCAGTGACAGCAATAATAACTATTTTAATTAAAATATATCTTTGAAGAAAATTGATGACAGTAGAGAATAAATTAAATGCACAGATTCTTGCAAGCACAAAAGAGGACATTAAAAAGTAGGGATTAATGAGGGTTTTTGTGAATTTTTAGAACATCTGTTGAATGCTATATTTATTCTTCTCTGGAAAGGCTTTTAAAAATTCTCAATTTCTTAGTGATGTCCTTATGAATCTTTAGAGCATATCCAGCTCATCCTTTCACCAGTTTTAGGAGAAAAGGGACCACATCAATCATTTGACTTGACCTCCTGCCTTACAGAAGGAAGACAGCACCCACCAGCTCTCTGGGCAACTTGTTCCTGTGCTCCACTAATCTTATCATAAAAAACTTCTTATATTCAATCTAAATCTCCTCTCTTATTTTGAAACCATCTCCCCCTGTCCTATCAGAACAGACCCTGCTAATGCCTGCCCCCTTCCTTCCTGTAGCTCCCTTTAGATACTGAAAGGCTGCTCTCAGAACTCCCTAGAGTCTTCTCTTCTGCAGGCTGCACCATCCCAGCCGGAAGATTTATTGACAACTCCTGCACCCTGTGTTCTGAAGGAAAGGTTATTGATCTATTATCAGAAAGCATTTGTTTTATTTCAAAATGATTAAAAATAGCTAACCATAAAAGCTTGAAGGAGTTAAAATTATACTGTAATAAATTTACAATTCAGTCCATAGCAGAAGTTAAAATTTTTGCTAACAGTAGTTTGAAAATGCATGACAAAAAAAACCCCAAAACTGTTGCCCATGAAATGTTTACTCAGCTTGCATGCTACACGCAGTAATGCCTAGACATCATAAGGACTGTGCACTGAATTTCCTGTAGGTTATTAGCTGAGAAATAAAGCCGGCTGTCAATTCTTGATAAATCTTTCCTAAAGATAATTAGCTATTTTTCTTCAATTAAAACTGAGGAAATACAGAATAGAACATTTATTTCTGTTAAAATTTATAGAAATTCAGTCTGTGATAATAATTACTCCCCAAAGGGAAATTAGCCCATTTATATGGTTTATAGAGGAAACAATTCTGATTTGGCTGCTTCACCTAAATTTAATTTGGGTAATATTTCCTCCATCAAACAAACTGACACAGATCTACTGGAGTGCTCAATGACTTTTAAAGAAGATAAAAAAAATTTAAGAATCCAAAGATTTTGTATTCTCACTTCCTTAAACCCACCAAAACACCAAACAGAATTTGAGAGTAGTCAGCGCCAGCCTGCTATACTTTATAAATTCACTAAATTCATTAGATACACGCACTTCAATTTTTACAATATATCAAAGCTCTTCCAACATAATTTATACACACATGTACACTTTTGTAAATAGTACTTTAAAGCAGTTTTATGTGCAAAATGTTATGGTGATTCATAGCAGGCTAATGAATTCAGCCATCTTTGGGTAGGGAATATTGCTAGCCACAAAGTTTTTATATGACTATCCTTGCTGCCTCAAGATAACTAGAACTTTTTTTTTTAAGCTATATCATTCTGTGATGCTCTCATTGATGATGTATAACTCCATTTACAGTTGTAATCTGGGTAACAAAATGAATAATCCATCATTGTACTCTGAATAGTAAATTAACCTAGATAAGCGTTGAACACCCAATCACAATCATTAAGTAACCAGAAGACTAAGATTGGTGAGGACATATTGGAAGCAATTATAACAAATGAATGCATTAACTTCAGGCACAAGAGTGGCATAGTTGATATTCAAGTACATCAAAATAAAGTTAGATTGGAGGTGAGGAGACAATATGGGACAGTCCCTGGTAATAAGCAATTATCCGTGAATATAATTATTTAGAAAAGAAAGCTTCCAAGAAATGATGCATGTGACATCACAGACAACCTGGCGCTTCCACTGAAGGCAGTGCTGTGTAGTAAAAGAACGAAGACAAGCACTAGAGGATTTGCTGAGGTAAACAAAGGGGTCATTAGAAGGAATCAGTGAGAAGAAAAGAGGCAACAAATATTTTTCCCATAAAAATTCCATATTGTTAATTAGCTGGTGTGAAGATTGTCAACTCTGTATTATATTAATTGCATAAATTAACATGAAATGTGAAGACATAGCAGCATATTGATTGAAAATTCTTAGAGTAAAACTGGTTGCCTACCATCACAAAATAATTAGATCCTTATCCATACACCTAATGTATAGTGAAAGAAGATCACTAAGTTTATATTAAAAAAGTCAATCTCCTCAAGCATAAGCCCTTTACAAATATTTTCAGTTCTCCAATTCTCCAACCTCTGGGTAGTTCCACAAATTCTCCTTGAACTTTTTCTTTAATTTTAAAGAAGTCTCCCAAAACAAAAGCCAGATCCTTAGAAGATTTAATCAGACAGGTAAATGGTATCAGTTACACTTCATTCCCTCAACACAATTAAAACACATGTTGTCTCTCCCAGCTGGTTCTTAAACTCTGTATGGAGATTTCCCTAGGCTTTATTGATTACAAAAGAACCTTTAGGTTTGATAGAATTGTGTAACTTTCTTGTTATAAAAAAAAAAAAGAAAAAGAAGAAAGAGTCCTTTGCTAGCACAGAAAACTGGAAATGCAAAATTGGCACAAGGTCATCCTAAGGTCATCATCTCTTTTTGTCTCAATCCAAATAGGAAGCAGGGCACACTTTTTAAAAAATAAGATTTGTGCCTTAGTTTGTACAACTGTCACAAGAAACTTGACTTTAAAATGCAATGAATGTGATATAAGGTCACTGTCAGGGAACAAGTAAAGCACAAAGGATACTAATCTGTCATTTTTACAGCTACTTTTCTGTTTATCATGATACTTGGAATTTTGCTTTTTTTTTTTTCTTTTAATGCCTTGACTAAGTACATTTCTATTTGGGAGGATTATATGACCTTTCTTTCTCTGATTACTCAATTGGTCACTTGAAAGCTCCAGTTTCAGTAGGCTATTCTCACATTTTTAGCTTTGCTAGAGTGAAGTATGATCAACTCAGTATGACAGTTCTACTTAACTTCCATTACTTGGACAACCCAAGAAGAGAATGAAATAGGTTAGACAATCATGAAGTTCAACTGCTTGACCACTTTAGGGCTAAGCAAAAAGTTAAAGTGTACTGTTAAGGACATTATCCAAATGGTTTTTGAACACCGACGAGTATGAGGCATCAATCACCTCACTAGGAAGTCTGTTGCAGAGAAAAACCATGCACATTTTGTAACAGAGGTTTTTATTATTTTTTAAGTTATCCCAGAAAAGGTTAAAGTGACGTATTTTATAATAAAGCACTCACAAACAATTTCTCTGTAGTTAATGAGTAAGACAATTTCTTTTGGCTATCAGAACTAATTCTGATGGTGTGAAAGAAGGCATTACATCAAAGTGTGCGGAATGCTGTCAATCTTCTAACATTACCATCACTGAGTCATCATTCTTATGCTAAGAACTCAGCTAAGCAGAGCACTCTCCTGCCATTGTTAGCCTTCACAGCAGTAATATTTCAGCCTTTAAATATCATTACTTTACACGTACCACGCATTCACTGCTTACCATAGAAAAGTTACTGAGTGTGCTAAGTAAGACCTTGGCCAAAGGTATGTTTATTTTTCTGTTTTCCTCGTTTAACTGTGATGAGTACATCAAGAGACTGCCACAGAGAGAGAAAGTAGATCCACTTCAGACAAGCTCAACACTTATAAAAGCTCTACCAGTAGGTAACAAGCAAACTGTTCAAGGCTGAATTTGGCTGTTAAAATGAAGGACATAATAGACTGGAGCTAACCAATAAGATATGATGCCACCAAATTTGTAAGATATTTAAAACTCTTGTAAAATGGAAATGAGGAGTAATAAACAACCAATTTCTATCTTTTTGGACTAGATTCCTCCTGACAGACTCAGAGTATGGTACTCAGCTATCAGATGGTGGCACTATCCTGTGTTTGCATAAAGAATTAAAATAGACATGAATCCATTGCAAACTATGACCTTCTATCAATTCAGGGGAAAATGGAAGTCCTATTTCTTTTGTTTCACTTCAATATTTCCTGAGAAATAGTCTTACCTTACCAGCAATATTTCTGCCTTCTGCTTTGAAAAAATCTTTTTCTGTCTCATTTCGTATTTGTTTCTAATTCTTTCTGATGTCTTATTTCACTCTGCCCAGAGTTGGCAAAACATTGCAGCCAACTTTAATTTACTGATCCTGGGAATTCCTAACTGAATTGTTATTGAAACCTGAAAATCTGGTTAAAACAAAGGATTTAGATACAGCGATGCATGGGAAAACTTCAGCAATCTGCCTTGAATCTATGTGAAGCTGAAATTGTTGTAAACATCTGAATATAAAATAGTGATCAAGATTTACTGTATAAAAATGTTGGTCTTATTATATAAGTATGTAACTGGTCTGAACAAAGCCTAACATGTTAATCAGAATTTTGTTGTCTTGCTTTGCTGTTAGGCTTTTGTTTTGCCTTTTATACTTGGCATTCGTTCACCTTTTCCTGTGTTCTCTGACAGAATTTATCCGTACCTCCTTTTGTGAACCTTACCTGAAAAACTTATTAAGGACTTCTGTAGTTAATTCAATAACGCCAAAGTCATCAAACTAATGGAACAAGTCCTGATGAGGACACTGGGGAAAGATTAGATCTAGCCATTGTATGCTATGGAGCACTCTCTTGCAACAGTGGTTCAGAGACAGAATACCATTCCATTATCCAGGTACAGAACCACTGGAGAATAATTCTGAGGCTATGCCCTTGATATCCTAAAGAGGAGGTACATCCCATGATTAGTCCATTTTCCCCCACATACACAGTCCAGAACAGAGTCTCAGCTGCCAGCTACTCCATCTTCCCTTTACAGGGAGAAGATAACAATCCTTGTCATGTCTCTAGCTGACTTGTGGGCAAGAGGGTACCTGTCGGCTGTCAAAGAATGAAATTTGAAGTCTGGAACCAAGTACAAAGACCATACCTGAATGCTCACTGTCAAGCATGATGAAATTGCAGCCAGAAATCTCAGGTAAAAGCTGAACTTCTGAACAAAACAACTTCATTTTACTCCTGCAGTTCTTTCATACGTATATCTAAAGGTGATTTTCTGATAGCTTCTAGAGCTTTCTGTTTTAGCTAGTCTTTTTAGGAATAAAAAAACCCACATTTAATGTAAAACATTGATCTACTCTGGACATTGTGGTATACCAACCACTGTGTTGATAAAACAGACCTTTATTATAGCAACTTTTTAAACACTATTCCAAGAATCCGTTTTTGCTGCACACTAGGATGTATAAGTACAAAAGGATGCATCAGCAATAACGGAAACTTAATAAGGAAACACTTACAATTAAGTTGCTGTGGATCAAGATAGAACAGTGCTTTTATTCCCTCTGGATACATTTGTAACAGTTAATCTAGTTGTCATTCAGTAGTAGATACAATTCTAGTCTACATCAAAGCAACTAAAATACCGCTTTGATGGTTTAATAGTAGCTGGCAGTGTAATGACAGATGGCCACAACCACAACCTAATTTGAAACAAGCTGAAATCTTAGTTAAAGATGTAGAACTCTTTGAAGCATATTTCTTTGAATGAACAGAGAAATATAAGTTGTGATCAGACTATAATACTGTACATGATATACCTTCCCCATAAAAGCTGCCTTTAGCAGCTGCTTTGGCAAGTATATTATTCAACAGCAGCAATAACACTGCTGTTTGTTTAGCAGTCATTTTATTTTAATAAAAGAGCATGAATGAAAACTGCTGTTGTAAGAATTCTACAGGACACCACAAAATTGTATTAGCAACTGGTATAGGCTCTTGAGAAACAGAATGAGGATAAACACAATAGCATCAGACACAATCACATGGCTTTCATTGTCATACACTTCATCATTGGATATTCCTTATCAGGTAAGGCCAAAAAATAAAATAAAATAAAATAAAAAAAATCCCAGCATCTGCATTTCTAGGATATTTTTCTCCTACATTTGCTTCTATGGGAATTCTACTTCAGAATTCCTTCTTCAGCAAAATCTAATACTATAACCATAAGATTGCCAAAACAGGAAAAGATTACATGCACTGGAAGTTAGAATTATGATTTGCAACAAAAATTACTTATATGAGCTACAGTTTCAAAGTAGATGAGGCTATCAAAGTATTACAGGTATGTTATGTCAGGAAAGGTTTATTTATTTATTTTTTTATTTGCAGTAACAGTATAGTTTCTAAGCTTTATCACAATGGAGACAAAGCATCACTCAGTACTATGGTAGTTACTTCAGTATTCATATGGTGAGCATTTAATTGCTACAAAAAAAAAAGCTTAAAGTAATGAAATGCATTTCACATTTCTCCACTTCAGTTTGTAATATGGATAGACTTTCAACAATCCACAGTAACAGTCACAGAAATTCTGGCCCATTCAGAAGTTTAAGAGCAGTGAAAAAATGTGTGATTTTAAGGGGTTATTTAAGCTATCTAGCTTAAATAATAAATGAACTTCGCGTAGCCTGTTGCATTAAAGTATTGCAAGTCTGAACAGAATGGAGAGGAGGGTGAATACTTGTTCCCCTGCAGCCCAGTTCTTCTGATAATGCTTGCACAAGATCAGAATTTCATAACTCTCTCAGCCTGGCTGAAAGCCTCAGTGCCACACAAACTAGGAACAGCATTTTTGTTACAAAGAGATGCTCTCCCCCTTCACTACTGGTAGCAAAATATATTTACCCTTCCAAATATTATCTCTATGACATTAAAACAACTGGTTTGTAATTCAGTAGCTTTCTTCAGGGAAAGAGTAAAACATAACAGATTAAAAGGTTCTTTCAAGAAGCAATCAATTAGGTCTACTTGTTATCAAAATTCCATGAGCATTCATGAAGCAGAGAAAAATTGCAAAGATTAATCGGCAAAGACAAAATTTGCTCTTAATAAAAATCCTGTGAATTACAGTGAATCAAAAGAATCAGTTTCCTACAGATGTTTTATACAAACCACAGCATATTGCCAGAAACAAGCAGCAAAGAATGTGTTTTGATGCTTATACTACTTAGGTGTTTAGAGGATTAATAAGCAACTTCAAAAAGATATCTTCTAGAAAAAAACATAGCAACCCAGCAATATGCTGATAATTACTGTAGCAGAAAACCTCAACACTGGAGTAAAGATTAAACATCTTTTCACTTAAATGAGCTGTCTCTTAAGTTACTGAAATTAATGGGTGGACATTTTTTAACCTTTTGAAGTACATATCTTACTACAATTTTGTGTAAATCTTGACAAAATAGACAACTTAAAGGATCAAGGATCTTCATATTTTTACTACATGCCACAGAACATAAACCTCTCTTCTTAGGTGTTACTGCATCACAGTGATCGGGAGTTTTAGAGCAGAAGTCAAAAAAAAAGGTGCATTTCCCTTATTTTCCTTAGAATTTTGCAGCTCAAGTAGTCAGAAAAAAATGAACTGGTCCATAAAATGATAGACATTAGGAATAAAGCTCAACGCATTAAACTTTAAAATGTACTGTACTGAAATTTATACTTTAATTTACGCTGTATTACTGCACAACAGACCATGCTGTAAGCAATATACCTTAAAATAGGTTATTGCATTGATGCTCTACATACTGCTAGAACAATAATAAATGTAATTCATTAAAAATCCTAATTAATAGCATGCTGGGCATAGCAAATAAAACGCACACAATAGAGAGGGCATTACTATAAGTTCCATTGGTTTCAAGAAATTTCTGACAAGAAACTTTAGAAACACCCTACAAAGGCCATTAACATTGCACAGGATGTAAGTGGATCAACTCGTCTTCTCCGGGCACCACTTCTAATTGTGGGAAAACGAAGTCTCACTCTCCCAGAAGCCTTCCAGACCACCTGGAATGCTGCTACTTAACAGCTCTTTTAGTGAAAACAATGTGCTCCTTCAACTCACAGCTGGACAACAGCACAATACTTGAGCTAATCTGCACCCAGAAATCCTACTAACTGGTTCATAAACATCAGTTTTAATTTCGGTTCTGATCAATTGAAGGACACAACATGAATTATCTGGACAGCAATAAAGAGGGAAGTTCTGTAGACAGATCAACAACTCCACAATCCTAGCTATCAAAAGAAGTTCATCACACTCAGAGATCTTTAAACAATCTTTCATTCTGTTTTGTGTTATTTTGCTGTAAAGTTAAAAGACTGCCATTGTAGACCTCTGGCTGCACTCACATTCTGGAGAGTCAGATGAACACTCAAGCCACTTCTTCGTAACTTGTAAATTGCTTAACTGAAGAACACTCAGAACTAAAAGTGAACCACTGTGGTTTTAAAAATAATTGAAAAACTTACATTACTTACATTGTAAGTTTTGTTACTTACATTGACCAACTAAGGCAAGGAAGTCTCCTAAAGCCCTTTTCTTCTACTATACAGAAATAATTATCTATAGCTCTGTTGTGTGTTGATTTTAACTTGAAGTATAATCCAGATCCCAGCCCATTATCTTCCTTTACAGAGTTTATAGCAGAGAACTTGTTCTTAAGTGAATAATTTACTGTCAACTCTATACATGCATATATAGAGTCCCAATTCTCTACATGACAGGGAATTATACTGTAAATTTTACTTCCTCATGCATCTGGAAGGTCCTTAATACTAATCCGTCATTACAGAGAAAAGTACCCTGAAACAAAACCCAATAAACTTGAACATTTTTTGTATCTTTTTTCTTTTTTTGAACACTTAACAGGTTACTCCTTGTTTTGATTTCTTTCTTGAAGTCTAATTATTCCATATGTCCTTTCATATTTTGTCTGATTTGCAACTGTATTTCTCATTATCATTTTGTGAGGATATGCTGCTATTTCCTCTGGTTTCATTTTCTCTTTTATGTTTTGCTTGTACAAAATTAATTACATTGTACCTTCAAGCATAATTTTAACACTGTCTCCATTGCACTGTGTCTGGCTTTAATTAATGCTCTTCTAATGTAGGTTTTAGAGCCAAATGGTGCAATATTCAGAGCATCAAAGAAACAAAAGATCTAACAAAGCTGAAATGAAAGAACCAGACAAAGCAGCAGACAATGTATTCTCATTTTAAAAATGTCGCTTCAATTTTATTTTAGATAGTAAAACCAGTGAAGATTGTTTCTACTTCCTCATTCATCACCAAGATTTTGGGTAAGGCTGACTCCAATCTTGGAGTTAATCTGTAATTTATGAAATGAGATTAATTTCTTAAATGTCAGCCCATCCACTACACATCCCCAATCCATATCCCTGTGGAGGGATTTTTTTTTTTAATAAGTATCTGGCCAGTCAGAGCTGTCTTATCAAATGCACACATTCATGCGCACATTCACAAAACACTGAGGCAATTAACAGAAGTATTCTGGTGGCCTGATCAAGAATGTAAATGGCAAGGAATATTCCATGCATTGGACATTTTGCACATGTTTTGGAATGCATTATGTCCTCTAGCCATTGAACTAATACATATTCAGCCAAAAACCAAAGCCTAAAACAGGCAGTGAGGTATATAATTTTAGTTATATGGGACACCAGGTTTTTTGAACTCATTCAGTTCTTTCTTTGTGGAACTTCAAAGTGAAGCCCTGGGTCACTCCTATTTCTACTAGGCAGATCTTATAATTATTTAGGTAAGAACTTTATTTTAATCATTAAGTTTCCGAAATTCATTTTCAGAAAAATAACTAGCACAAACAGTGAACTATTAAATCTTTGAGCAGTAAAAATTGATCTGTTAGTTGAATACAACTTAAGTGAACTCAGGTAAGTACCAAGGCTGAGTTATACTTACAGCTGGATATTCAGATAAACAAAGGGATTTGTTAAAATTTTTTTTTGCAGTTGCAGACCATACATTTATCAATACTGTTGGTGGTATGTGGTTTTCAATAAGATCATTTTTCTGGGCCACATTAAACAGTATTTTAGAAGTAGATCATTACGGGTAATTAAAACATGAGGGATTTAGTTTTGTTGGATGGAGGTACTCTACTTAGGAACAAAAGCATGCATCTTATATCACAAATGCAAATAAAATAGGAGGGATCAAGTTAAAATATTTTTCATTTAGAAAGGAGGGGAGTTGTCTGAAAGTTATTGAGATGGAATATATTTTTAATGGGGACGAAGCCTGTCCTGGGATTTCATGACTTTGATCAGCACTGTACCCACACATCAAAAGACGACTTTCTATATCACTATTAGTCATTGTTTGATAAGTACTAGCCAGCTGAAATGAAGTTTGCACATCACAGTCACCAGCCTACTTTGAGCTGAAATAGGCAGAAAGCACTTGAAAAACATTTATGGATTTTTACTTGCTTAATTTTAGAAAAGCAAGCTTTGAAGTATGCATGGAAAACAATAAATATTTGCAATGAAATAAGTTGTAAAGGAAACAAAAGTAGACAGGTCACATTTAAAGCCTGGCACATTTGACAGCGTCTCTTCAAGGTGAAAGAATATCATAGCTAGTTGAAGTTCCTACTCTTATTATGTCAAGAGAACAGTATTTCAAAGAATGACATTACACAGGCTCAGTCCTTTAAAGAACACAAAAACTTTGATTTCAGAAACAAATGAAAGGAAGAAAATGTGACTCTGTGAAACAAAAACCTCCACACATGTATATTTTTAGTGCCATGTGTTCTGACTAAAAGGCCATATACCCTCACATTTGTTAATGCAGGAGAAAAGCATTTCCAAATCACCTTTGAAATTTCAATTCTTAAACAGTAAATTTGAAACTTGCCAGTAGACAAAGGCCAGAAACACACTTGGAAACATTAAATGCCTTAAAATGCACTTTGTATCTCAGCTTTGCTTTCATCCCTGATTTTTTTTCTTTGAAGATTTAACAGAACTTTTTTTTACTCCTACAGTTTCCTTCTAAACCCTTAAAGTTTCTGTACTCAAAAATGTAGCAGTTACTTTTCATATGTCAAAAGACCAAGATGTTCAGAGAACATGAAGATATGATTTAAACACCTTGCATGCATTATATGTAAATGTGGTTGAACTGCACCTTATTCTCCCTTTCACCTTCACCAGTATTTGTTCTAATAATGGCAGTTGTCATAACAGTGTTACACCACCTTGAATCCTAAATATTTTCTTACTCAGCAATGAGTACCTTCACACAAACATCTCGTGCCTCAGTAACTGCTACTGTTTATAGGACAAACATTAATAAAAGCAGCGTTCCACAGAAAGAATAATGTTATTTGGGTATGACACCAACTTCAGAACGTCTGTAAAACTGTCAAAACAAAGCTAAAACCCAAAGCTTCTCTTCTTACACTGTCAATATCCTGTGTTACTTTACAGCATGTCCTCTCAACATCCATAGGCATACATAGGGTCACAAACACCATAACTTCACAACAGGTTAAAGACAAGGGAATACCTGATTCTAATGTCTTCGTTGATTTGAGTTCATTGATATACAAGAAGTTACTGGAAGAACAAGGTACTATTTAAAAAGCCATTCATATGATAGAAGACGATAAAGAAACAAATATTCACTTAAACCCATTTCATTATACGATACAACTTTTAGAAAGAATATTAAACTAATATTTTTTATTAAATTCATAGTTCTATTATAGTGAGGAATTGAGAAAGATTCTGGATAATATAAAATGTATACTTTCTCCAATGCCAAAATATGCAAGAATAAAGGAAGAGTTTACAAAGCAGTTGGAATACTAATTTCAGAATGCAATTCTAACTGCAGAGAGATTGCAGCTTTCAAACAAAAAAACTCTTGTTCAAAGTCAACTAATTGACAGTCTGAAAAATAAATATATATGAAGACCACCCTGCTTCAACCCACTTATTACTCTGTATGCCTTTTAAGGCACTTGAGCACCCATTTTTTAATGACTATGAATTGATGCCTATTTGATGGGACCTAAAAAAATTAAGGATATTTTACACATGCAGTGGTATCTCAGTTCAGAAGTGTTGTAGCCATATTCCCTTTAGTAAGTGAGCTGTTGTGTACTCTGGCCAGTTACTGCAATGAGCTCATTCTGAGCCCTGCAGATAATATCCTTAATCTGCAACATTACAGATCTTGATGATAAAAAAACATGCTAAGATGTCAACTGTATTAGCTCCCTATTTTCTATTGTATCTTCAGTCACAGGGTCTCACCGGTGAGACAGAACAATTGTCATGTGGCACAAAGAGACAGATTTAGGGCACCTAAGCATTCATTCTGACAAGTTTGATTCACCTAGTCCTTACAATCAATAATATCACAATACACTTCACAACAAAGCATCTAACAGTACACAGTAATCTAAATGATCATTTATAGTATGAAATCTTCCTCATTTGTCACCCTTTGTGCTACTAAACAGTTTAAGCACTTGAAAAATCTGTTCTATCTAGGAGAGGCAACATGATTGCAGCTTAATCCTTTGGTGAATTATTTAAATGTTTTAAGTGTTCGCTTTGTGGAAGTCTGAGGTCTGAGCTGTGTTATATAATCCCTTATGGACATGCTATCTTTGTTTGCTGAAACATTCATCATTCTGTAAGGTTAAAAAATGCTTACCTACACAAGAGGCTGATTTGGCATTGCACTGGTTCTCTATTCAAGAGCAGAAGCACTAATAACAGAGAATAGGGAACCTATACCCCCTTCGATGAACCCTTTGTCTTCATATGGGTATATTATAGTGAATTAGAGAGCTCTTTTTTTAATGCCAGAACTAAGCACTGGAAATCCCATAGATTTCAATCAGAATTGTCTGTATAGACAACATCTTCAAACCAACATCACACCAAACTCTGTATTTAGCTAATCACAGGATCTGTGCACAACCAGGTAGCTGAAATCAGTATGCCAGCTATACACTAAAAAAAAGCAAGATCCAGGCCTTAAATCAGCTTGATCACCCCATCCACTGCCAATAAGAATTTTTCATATATTATAACCTCAAGAATATTATCTTATGCTACTATTTCTTTTAAAGGAAAGCATTTTAATTATCATTAAGTTCTGGATTCAGTTTTGGGTAAAGCAGAAACAAAATTAATTGCTTGTTAGCTGTAATTAGGAATACTTTAAGTAGACTTTAAGCCATGTAACTAATGGTGTGATCTGTGAGGACATCAAGTCTTCTAACAACTCCAGACTATACTGGATAGTTTAAGAATTAGCTGACTATCATAGCTGTGCTACAATACATTTGGAGAAAGGAACTTAATTTTTCACATTACAGCCAATATGCAGTAAAAGTTTCTTTGTTGCCTTTGAATATGAGGTGACAATGGCACCCAAGTTAAAGCCAGAGGGTGTAGACAGCTCAGATCAGGTTCAAACATGGACAAAACGGACAGAAGACCCTGCTTAAGCTTAATGCATCATCCACTGTATGTAATATTCTTGATCTACTTTTATCTCATAACACGTGTGCATCAGTGTAGAACTGTCTCTGCAGAGCAGACTACCAGGGAAATGGTTGAAGTACTTCATAAATGTACTATTGTTCAGCTCCAACACTTCGATATAAGCAAACTAACAAAGTGGATGCAAGAACTAAAAAGCTGTAACACCACCACAAAAAGCTGTGGAAGGTAGATCTGGCAGTCTTTCCGCATTTGACTGAACAACTGTGACTGCTCTGTGTCCTACTAAAAAAGGGCAACTTAGAACAATCCCCACGTATGAATTCCTTTTAGACAGTTCAGAAAAACTCACAGCACTTGGGAGTTAAATTTCTAACTCTCATATTTAGTACATGCAAGTAAATTCTGCAGGCTTTGATCTTTTCCTTTGCAAAAAAAAAAAGGGCCAATACCACACAATTTCTAAATGAAAAAAAGAAGAAAATTAAAGGCACCACAGAAACATTTTTTTCCATACTAAAAGAAACCACATAGGGATAAAACAGGTCTTTGGCTCAAAAATAGAACTGATCGATTGTTCAACAGCTGAAATTTGTGTGAAGTCTAACTCAATGATGTGCTTTAAGGGCAGTCCTCTTATGCTTAGTTTCCCAATGCTAATATACAATAACGTAAAGGAAAAGCTATGTAATGCACTGTAACAGTATCATGTCTTAATGCTCACATTTAAGAAAAGGAAAGCATTGCTAAACTGTTAACTTTTTAACGAATCAACTGAATGGTTTAGTAGTCTGTGCAAACAAAGCCCTAGTGAATACAACAAGCATTCTTCTGTAACCATGTAAACACAAACACTTGCATTTGAAAACAATTTCAGCCCTATTGTGCTTGCTTTCTAAGACTGATCCCAAGAAGTTTTACAGACATGGATGCTGCCACAACTGCAACATGTTCACAAGTAGACACATTAGTTAAAAAAACCACTTTCACATTCAAATGTCACTCTAATTTAACTGACAACCACCAGTATTTCAAGGGTGAGTATAATAATCAAAGACCAATTTATTTCAAAGACAATCTTATGATACACGTGGAGCATTTCTAGAGGCAGGCTCCATTAACCATAAGCATTACTTGCTACAAATAAAGAAATTTTTGATGCCAAAATATTAAACTGAAAAATTTGACCAACAAAAGGAAAGAATTCTTACAAAGTGTACAGTCAGGAATGGGTTCATAACAGAAGGACTGTAGGTGTGCTTAGGGAGAACTGCCAAGGAACCTACAGTTACATTATTAAACTGTTAATTGAAAATGCCACATGGATAACCTTAATTCATATGTATGATCTAATATTTTATGCCATTCCAAACAGGAGATACCTGAAGAGCAGCATGAACCAACTACTCTTCCATCTCACATGACATTTTGATCCCTCAATAGAAGCCAAGTATTTACTTGCTCAGGATGCACTCATTATCACTATGCAAATCATCAGCTTTCCCTCTGTTCATCAAGTACATTCACTTTCCCCTGGAGAAGTACCTAAATTCTTACAGCCCATTTAGAGCCTGTTTTTCCTCCAAGCCTTCTTCTTTCTGTCCCTGACAGAAGAATGAAGTAGCATGCATTTTCATTCACATCCTTGAAATAAAGCAAAAATTCAAATTCTTAACTACACACAGTGTATTATAAGATAGATATCTGTAGGCAAAGGTGATAGCAGATAACCAGTACTGAATTACCCAAAGAGTGAAGGCCGCAGTTCAGTTAAAGAAAGATTTGCTTACCTGTCCCAAGGATCAGGGCTTGCCAAATACTCCAAAAGTAGTAATCTCCAGACAGAGATCCTTCCCTTGTGACAGCCAGCCCTTAAATGAGGTCTAAGCAGGGGTAAGAACTGGTGAATTGCTTTCACTTCTGCTCCCAGGGCTGGCCATGTCCCTTCACCAGGTGTTCAGTCACTGGTTCAGACTTTGCCATTTGCATACAATCATTTCCTTAGCCCTTATGTCATACATGAATCTGTTCATGACAGTGAATAGCTCACACAAGCTATGAGTTCCTCAGTGGAATCTCAAAATTCAGTATCCTTTTGATAAAGGAATTGTACAAAGAATTCCCATATCTCATATAGAAAAGTTTTTTACTTGTTTTTCCAATTTGTGTCCCAATTAGCCATCAAGGGAAAGTTATTCACCTATTTCAGTATTAGATTTATATAACACGCTCTCATTTTAAATCTCTTCACTCAAAGTCACAGTACATTTAACTAACAGTTTCATTTCAGTCTAAGATCTAAAGGAACTATCATTTATTAATATTTTTATCCTTTAGAGACAGATTAATAAGAAGCTTCTGACAGTTCAGTGTGATAAAATGAGACAATAAACAGAAATGTGTGCTGACATTAGATATACTGATCTGCAAATACTACAATATATATTTGTTTTGTCACAAAGAAAAATCACCTGAAAAAACCATTGCCATGATTAAATACTTTCTGCTATCTAAAGTTTCTGTATTCTATAGAATATTTCCATACAAATTCCCTTGACAAACATGAAACTTTTTTTAATATAAGGAAACCACATGTTCTCATGCTACCTATGTTTTGACTAATTATTCCATATAACACAGGAAGAGTTTGTATGGATTTTTCACCAGTAAAAATAGAGCACTAGATGCTTTAAGTTTTCAGTGTTCATTCATTACAAAACAGGTGTTCAGGCTTGCCTGAATAGCAGTCATTTACCTATGAATTGCTGGTATTACCCATTTGTTTTAGCATATCAATAAAAAGTATTAATGTAGACTTCAGTACCAATAAGCATCCTAGATTTCACTTGCAATGGCCTATTCATTCTAACAAAGTCACTGAATAGAATATTTCCTCATTTAAGTTAAATATCCCCAAATATCTTCCTGTTCTGAGCAATGTCACAACGTAACAGCTAGAAGTGACCTTGTTACATAATCCATTGCAATTTTTCAATCAGTAAAAGTCATTTAACTGAGCTATCAGTACACTTTATAGACAAAATGAAAATATGGGCATACGTATCATTATGTGCAAGTTTTACACAAAGGACAAACTAAAAAACAAGAACAAAAAATAAAGACATCTGATGCAACGGGCAGATCATGATAAGCACTTCCCTGTTCTTGTGAGAAAAATCACTTTTCTTCTGTCCCTATCTAATATTTTCAATTGTCCATACCATGTAAAGACAGAGCTTGGGAAATACAATTGCACATGCAAGTCACATACACATTTCTCTAACTAAACATTGAATCAATTGGTTTTTTATTTTCATTGTTTCTACACCAGTGTTGCCAAATGACTTTCTTGATGTCCACTATGATTTATGACACAATATAATACTAAGACTAATTTATACAAATGAAATGCAAAAGGCTCCATTAACATCTATACATATTCTGGTTTATATTAACAAAGAATCCATGCAGGTATACCTAGAATATTTCCATAGTACTATCTAATGAAGATAAAAGGTCATTGTGAAAACTAGCAGTCATGAAAAGTTTACAGTAATCATCTTGAAGTTCTAACTGTTGTACATAAAACTTAATGTAGTGTACCACATTATACATTAATGCTTAAAATAATGGTTCCTGAGGTTCTGATTACAATGACGCTGATCTGAATGTGAAAGTAGCTTCATACATTCTTCTTTCAGTCATTGCTACCTAATCTACTTTCTCTCTCTTCATCCAACCCATCAAACTGATGGGATTTTATGCCCCTTGAGCAGGGGAGGGAGGAACTGGGATACATCCTACAAGTCACTTGTCACAATTAAATTCATGCTTAGCTTTTCTAGCATGGATGTATGATAGTACCAGTTAATGTAATACTTACCACCTAACAAAAGGATGCACACTAAATAGTTACTTGCAGCAAATTAAGTAGTAAGAAATTAAATATGCAGGATAATTAAAATCCCATAAGGCAATAATTTGAGATTTGTTCATTAAGTGATGTTTCTAAACTCAGCCTGAAACAAACTTCTTACTCTAGCGCTTTGCCTTACAGTTTTACCCATTTTAGAGCTTAGAAGAGAACAGACAACTTTGAAAGTGCTGACCTGATCTTGGTATCTAACTCAATCCTCTTAAGGGACCACAGGTGTGTGTCACTAGGGCCTGTCTTTGGCCTCAAACAGTAACTCAATTTAGAAGGCTCATTGCTGTTGTCTCTTCCTCAAGATAACACTAGGAAAACCCAGAGAGCTATTCATATTTTCACAAGGCAGGCTTGCTGCATACCTATGCATTTCCATTTGCTATGAGCACCATAGCAGCCTAAGTTTCAGAGGCATCTCACCATATTCAGTATAGTCAAATGCACAAATTGAATAAAGAATGATTCTACATTTTGCAGAGAAAACTGCACCAACATACTTTTTTTCTTTCAGGAACAAAATGACAACTGTAGTTCATGAATTTTAAGCTTCAAGATTTTTCATCTATTCAGTTCATCCCAGGAACAGAATGTATTATACGCAGTTAGCAGTAACAAAAACTTGTCAGTAACAATTAATTGAATTTTACCTTGCTGAGAGTGGTAAGAGTTTAACTTCTGGAATTTCTTGAAACCTTCATCAGCTGGGAATAGACGACCTGTTGTCTGCTTCCCCTCCTTTTTCAATAGGAAACACAATGATCTCCAGGTACAGGTGTCCTAATTTGGAAAGAAAAACTATAAGGCATGTCCAACACACAGCCTGCACACTGCGTGCAGCCCAGCTGGCACTGCAACCACCCCCTGCCCTGTAACACCACAGCAGCAGCTCTGTCCACTGAGTGGTTAAGCCCGAGGCACCCACCCATCACTCAGCAGCAACCAAACCATCAGTGTGCTATTAATGTTGCCTGAGCTGAAGTCAGGGCACAGGAAAGGCCCAGTATAGTGCCAACTCAAGTTATGGCAAATAATTTTGTATTTTGATACACCGGCTAAACAGAGTCCTGTGAACAGCAAAAAAAATATGCCGCCTTGTTTTGCATTTTGATAGAGAAATTTGAGAAGAGGTTTCAAGATAGGAAAAAATCAATTTTTTGGTGATGTTTGCAACTCCACTTTCATTCCACACAAACCCATATTTCGTATGGAATGTATAGATATGCCATGGGATATTCAACTCAAAGACCTGATGTCTCTTTACCAGACTTTACCAGACACACGTTTGTGAACAACTATTGCCAAGGATGAAGCACAGAAAGAGTAAAATTTCATTTGAAAAAATCTCTGATGAGCACCTTGAGAACACACTAAGAATTGCAGCCACTGCCATCAAACCAGACAGAGGCCTTACTTTCACAAAAGCAAGGTAAAATATCACACTATTTTTGTTTCTTTACTATCACTTTTACTGTTTTAAGAAAAATCTTAAAGTGTTTTGTTACATGTATTAACTACATACTTTATGAGGGCTGCTCTGAAAAAAAGGGGTCACTTCATATGCACTTCCATGTCACACCATTCTGTCAGACTGCCCCTCTACTGCCATCTGTCACACAGTAAGAAAAAGTAGCAGAATATTGTTTGGAAGGTTCAACCTCTACTGCCATACCACTAACATCCGCTGCTGATGTCATGGGCCAACATAATTAAACAGGAGGCATTACTTTCAGAGTAGCTCCCATAGTTGATCATCCTTTTATAATGACATTGAATGTTAGAGATTGGACTACCATTGCTAAATTTAAAAAACTGATTAGAAAGTTGCAAAATTGTTACTTTGACAAATTCAATTAACAAGACAGTGGTATTACATTATGATAATTTATTGTAATAGATGCATTTCTCTATGTAAATACTTACTAATCCATTCTCTGGAATATCTCAGCAGTGCACAGTGTTAATCAATATACCCTTCTGACATATCTATTAAATAGACAGCCTGGTTCTCTGCACAGGCTCCCTTTAGGAAATGGGCAGATAAAAGGATCTGATCCAATGTCTACTGAAGCTAATGGTATAAATGTCCTACTAGTTCCGCCACCAATTTCTCAAGTGCACCATGCCCATAATTAGAAGCAGATAGGTGCTGAAAAGCTAGCCCTGGTAACTAAGACATAACCCTAGGTCAAGCAATGAGTCTAGCTCAGATCTGAGAAAGGAACTTAAATCTACTGAATTTCAACCCAAGGCTTTGATTACAAAACTACTAATCTTAATTAAAAATCAAGAGGTTTTAAAAGGAATAGTAGCAAAGTGTTAATTTCTCACTTCAGGGGAACATATTACTTAGCTAACCAGCTTTTTTTTTTTTTTTTTTTTCCCAGAACAAATAGGAAACAGAATTTTTTTTGCTATTGTGTTAATTAAGGATTTTTATTCATACCTCTGAGCAATATACTAACCTCTAAATGATATCCCAGCTAAGGCTGGAACAGGAATAAAGCTAAAGTACAATTAAGGTTTGCAGATCTGCCTATATTGTAGCTTTTTAACTACAACCTTTCCACCCTGCTCTGTAATTAGCAAACCTGTTCATAAGTTCTCCAGACACAGTCATTTCTGCAGAGCTCAAAGGTTTATTGTGAACTCTGGAACACCCAGAACATGAAAATGAAGCAATTTTGTATCAGAGCAACAGTAATGCTATATGCTATATCTGTCTCCCTTTCTGTGGTGATTGAGATTTTTTTCCCCGCTTGCTTAACAGGCCACCACACAGGGCTTTTTACCTCTCAAGTTTGTTGCACAACTTAATTCATAAAATAAAATCATATATTCCTCTTCATTTTGAATGCTAGATGCAATATACTAGGCTAGATAGCATAGAACGACTTAGTTTAGAAGGATCTTAAAGGCCACTCAGTTCCACAACCCCACCACAGAGGTGACGCTGCCACCCACCACATGAGGCAGCAGAGAAAGACAAGAGCAGACAACCGGCTCTAAATCACCCAAGAAAGAGTGAAGGCCACAGTCCAGTTAAAAAAATACTTGTTCCCCATCCCACAGATAAGGGCTTACCAAATACTCCAAAAAAGAGGGACCTCCAGGTAGAGAACCTTCCCTTGTGGCAGCCAGTCCTTAAATGAGGCCTAGGGGGGTGGGATGTGGTGAATTGCTTTCATCTGTGCTCTCAGGGCCAGCTGTGTTCCTTTGCCAGGTGCTCAATCACTGGTTCAGGCCACGACTTAGCAATTCCCATATGCTGGCTTTCAGTGCCTCCAGAAATAAGGCATCTACAGCTCTATAGGCAACTTACTCCAGTGCTTCACTATCCCCAGATACCCCTGTTGAGCACAGCTAAAGAGAGAAGCAGTTTCCCTTGCAATTTACCTGTTTTAGAATGGGACTTAAAGAAGGACCCACAGCTTCCACAAAGAGGCTGTGAGAGACAGGTTCATGTGAAGACATTACAGACCACACATGGAATTGGGCCTACAACCAGGTCTATATTGTTTCTCTATTGGATTGTTAAAACAGAGTTTGGGGGTAAAAAACTTGCTCCTTTCTTTCTCCCCATTCAGGAACCTACATCCAGGTATTCACAAAGCAACTCTTGGTTTACAGAAAGCTAGATGAGGGCACGATGGGGTACAAAGGCTCAGACTTGGAGTACTTACAGCCAATCAGCTTCAAAACCAGTCTCATCCACACGCAGAGCACTGTCAATCACAGGTACAGCTGTCGGTTCCATCACGGAGAGGAAAACCAAGCAGTTCTGAGAATATACTAAAAATCATATTTCTATGTTTCTGTTTGGTTCAGAATGAAGCTTTTCTTTGCCTTTCACATAGTGCTTTTAGAGTACACTTGAGCCATGCTTTCATACTATTCTTCAGAACCTGAGAGCTAGCAGTATAAGGATTTTTAAATTGAAGTTGGGATACTCAAACAATCTTAAGAGTCTGAGAACTGGGACTGTGGGGGAAATAAACATCACCAATCTAAGTGTCATCACTGTGATAACACTGAACAGGATAAACTGCAAACTTACAGGTAAACAAGATAAAATAGGAAGGTGTTAAGTTGAAAATAAAAACGTAGTCTTACATCTTTGTCTATAACTTATTGATTAGGCAAAATTCAAAGTAGGAAGCAATGAGAAAGTAAAGGGAGAACTAAGGCAAGCATTTCAATTCAGGAAACTAATGCTAATTATCAGAGTGGAAGAGTAATGAGAGATATCTATAATAAAAATATATCTGGTTATGGCAGGTGTCACTGCTTACTTGTGGCTGTAATTTAGCAACTCACATCATCTTTGTTATCATGCTGAATATTTGCTTGTATATCTGAGGAAAAAAAGCTCCTTAAATTGCCCTTTCTTTGCTGTCCATAATTGCAAATACCACTTATTAGAAACCAGATTGAAGCATAGCATGTTGATGACATGCCTGCAGTATTAACAAAGGAATAAATATGCTACCTAGGTCCAGTGGAAAGATGTCAGAAACATCTGACATTACTTTTTTGGGTTTGTTTGCTTTAAACAAAGATGTGTTTACAGGGTGGTTGACTTCTTCAAGGCTGTTCACTCAGACCTGTCAATATGGCATTTGGATTTATGGTAACAACTGGAAAAGTAGGCGCATTCATTCCCCAAGTACAGGCAAATGTACTGTGGCAGCAAGCTCTCTGTGTAGCATTCACAACCAAGTTTTTATCATCAATCAATGCTAGTGAAATAAGTTCTGGATAAATGAGAAAACCTGTAAAATATTATTAAAGCCATCATTGTGCAAGCTTTGATTTTACAAAACGGGCTCCTGATAATACTTCTTTCTTAGGAAACCACTACATACCCAAGTTATCTTAGCTTCATGTCATTATTTTTACATGACTGCTGCTAGGAGCAGTTAGAACAAACGCCTTGATCTTTGGATATGAATTATCCATTTTTGTCTACCTGTGAATTAGTACTAGTGGTTCAAACTGTGTTTTCCAAATAGTGAAGGCTTTATATTCTTAATATCATGTTTTTTTTCTTAGACCACTGAAAATCAGATGTTTTGCTCTGTTCTTGTAGATCGTCTATTGGAAAGAGATGGGGGTGTCCTCTGAAGCAGAAAGTTGCAGGCAGCAGAGAACTGTGTAAGTGATTTGGAGACAGGCTTTCTAAAGTAGTTTGTAGGTTTTGATTGGTTTGCTGTAATTGCCTGGGCAAATTATCTGATTGTCGGTTCACCTGACTAAGAAATTTAAGTAGTAAGGGTCTTCAAAAATAGAATACTTTAAAAGCATTAAATAATTAAAATTCTCAATAAGAGCCCCTGACAAAACATGTTCACTGCAGTAATTTAAAACATAATTATTTTATTTGTGCTAATTATATGAATGCTTTTATAGGAATATGATGCCTGAGATAAAAACTGAAGCATATGTGTTTCAATAGTGCCTTTACACAATAGATCTTTCTGTATTCTACATTTTTGTTATTCACTTTATAATTTTCCATATATAAAGAGTGTAATTCACCATCTATCAAAATAAGACTAAATTAGGGAGAGGAATAAAAAAGAGATGATGCTTCAAGAAATGGCCCTAGTGCTATGCTAACTATACTAGTTTATTTTATACTCTTTCCCTATTTGAGTGGATTGAAGAAGCAAACTCCTTGATCTTCTGCCCTGGTGAATTAATTGTTTATTACATATTAGGTTTTTTTAAACACCTTTTCAGAGCAATCTCTAAGGAAAGAGGACTTCACAATACAAGGTGCTTCACTCTTAGGGATCAGCATCATAATGCATTTACCCTGTGTAAGCTTGCATCTGATAAATACAAATAACCCACCTTTCAAATATTAATATGAGCCAAAAGTCAACTTAGTCATCTGATGAGGCACTGACAAATTCACATCCTAACCTATATGACATTTGTCACACTGAAGTAGAAACAATTATAAATAATTTTCAGTTCATTAGGAGCACTACAATGAAATGTCAACAACTTTAAAATTGTAGCAGAAGTGTACAAATTAATTTTGATTTTCTGAAGTGTAATTATCTTTGTAAGTACCACACTGTGTAATCACTTTTGGTGCTATTACTTGTGCAATCAATAATACTTAAATGTACCTGGCTGTTTCCAAACATAGTTTCCTGAGGTCACCCTTTACTGCTGAGGATATTTCAATGGGAGAACATAACTAATTGTCTCTCAACTGGTCAAAGATGCAGGGAGAATTAAACATATCTATTTATGCATCTTCCTACTTCTTTTTTTCTTTTGAGTGGATCCTCAGAAGGATGTTTTCGGTATGCAGGTATTTTTGATTTCCATTGCAAGCCCATTTCTGCACGCTGGGTGGCAGCATTAGCTCTCTCACGTGCGTGTGCCCCTCGTGGGGCTCATCCTACTTTCCAAATGCAACCTAACTGCGGAGTTAATTATAATCCCTCGAGCTAGGCAGGCAGGCCAAATTCGGCCTCACATTAGCCAGATGAATGGTTGGTAATCATCTAGAGAAGTACATATAGTTCCCACAAGCTTAGCCAGTCCTCAAGTGTCAGAATTTATAATAATTCACAAACTCATAACGCTTCAGTACAGAAAGACCACAAGAAGATGCATCCTGATAGAAATTTACTTTTCTGACTCGTGACTTAAGACCTATACAGTGTAATCTGGCATTCTGATAGGTACACATACATGCTTGGACAATAGTGTTAACAGTATTTTGCTCATGAACCATTATTTTTCCAAATTCTTGGAGATCTCTAAAATCAATTGCTTTGGGAACCTCTGCCAACACTTCTGCAGCAGAACAGAAACAGAAATGGTTGCCAGTTTTGCCCATTAGCAGCAGCTACCCATGCAGACAGGATTCAAATTGGCTTCTGGAATCAACAGGAGGCTGCAGGATGCATCTTATAGTGTAAACTGAGTATGTCCTCGAGAATCTTGCTCTAACCTTGCTTTCAACCTTAGTTCAACTGCATCTGGAGAACTGCGTCAATGATTTCTCGGTGTTCATAGGTATCACTTAGAAGCAAAGCTAATATAACCAGTGATAGGAATGGAAGAATAAACTTCTCTAATTTTCCTGAAATTGCAGATTTTGTCTGCTGACCATCCTGCCATTAAGACTGCCAGATCCTTGCATTTAGGTTATATGTTCATGTGCGCTTTATGAATTTTCTATGATACAGTTATGGAAGGTATCAATATTAAACAGCATATTGTTCCTAGAAAGTGAAGAAATAAGCTTTGGCTTGTTTCATGTGTTCACTTTTTGTGATGCAGTAGTAAAACAAAAGATAGGAAAGACTTCTAGTCACATGAGTGTCGAGTGTTCCATTCACAGGCTGAGTATGTATATTGATACCTTCTGACATGAATTTCAGCAGCAAGGTTAGAACACCTGTGTTCCTGTTGGACTGGCTACTTAGCAGCGATCATTCTACTCTGATTATTGCTGTTTCTTGAAGGACAGTAGTTCATGAAGCAAAAACTTTTCTGGTTTCCAAGTCCCTCCATGGAGAAGAACAATCAGCTATGATTTTTCTTCAAGGTGAAAAAGCCAATTTTGACTGCAGCAGTATAAACAATAAAAATTCATTGGAATTTCCACTCTGATTACTAAATTATCTTCAAGGAGTGAAAAACAAGAGAGATGACTATTATGCCACAGTGAAAACAAAGCCTGAATATGTACCAAAAGAACAAAGTGACATAGTCAGCAGTAGTGTCTTACCATTTATTCCATTTATCGCTAAGTATTATTAAGAATTGCTGTTTTTAGTAACATGTTATTTTAAGAATGCAGCAGACCAAACATTGAAGGCACTAACCTACTTAGAGGCTGAACATGCTAAAATATGGGGCAATATTAACACAAAATGAACAGCACATGCTTTCTTAATTTTCCTTCAGAAGTAAAGCTCTGTATTTGTAATTTGTCTGGAAGAATAACTTTCTCAGTATGTTCCTCAGTATGTCCTCTTCTCTTTAGAAGTGTGCTTCTCATGTACAGGACAGAAAAATGCAGTTACAAACTGATGCATGTGTGACTACCTGGCTGTCGGTTGTAGCTGAGAATTCCTGTTTGAATAATTCAGCTAGCTTTGTGTCCAGTGTGTATTGCTGCTGAAGTTTTCAGTATTCTGAAGTTTTCTTTGATACTTGGGATAACAGAAACATGAAACTTTTTGCAAGTGTTTGAGTCCATACCTTCTAGGTGGCTGTACTGGGACTGTGCACTGGGCTGGGCTGACTGTCAGGAAAATTTGTGTTCTGTTCGAAACGGAATGTCTGAACTTTGATGACACAGCAGATTCTGTGAGCTAAGTTTTCAGTCAGAATTTTTCAACTGAATAGAAGTTCCAAATACTAGCCTGTTTGGTAATGGCATCAAATTGAGGTGCAAATGGAGCTGCTGATACTAACAGACAGGTATGTTAAGCTGTCGATATCTCACTTATTATTTTCTTTTTATTCAAGTTCTCAATACGTGTGTATTTTAGTTGCTTTCAAATACTATCAGTACCATATATAAGTGACTTCAATGTAGAAATTTGCAGTAATTGAATAATCCCTAACAGACTTAATCAACTGTGCTTTGTAGGCTTTGTTCTTAATCAGTTTCACTGGAAGATCTCTGAAGTACACATCAGTGCTCAGTGCTGTTCTCCTGGCTTCCTAGGAATATCTCCTGGAAACAGTTTTCTAGTGAATTACTGAGGAAACTTTTTATTGGTAATCAGATTAGGTGAAATACAATGAATAGCCAGGGTTCTGGCTAACTATCTCAGCTCTGCTGTGTGGCATTTGGAAATAGAAGTAAAATTTGGGTTCGATTTTTAAATTTCATTTGGATTTTGCTTTTCATGGCATAATCTAAATTACTCAGTTGGAAAGGAAAAAGTATATGGTATGTAACGTACTCAGTCTCATGGGAAGTACAAAGATACTTATTTGATCTTACACGGCTCACATTTGTATAAACTCAATGCTCTTGCTGTAGCAGAAATGCTGAGTCATGGCCTGAAGCAGTGATGGAACACCTGGCGGGAAGGCAGGGCCAACCCAGAGGTGCTCAGCTGTGTGTAATGCAACACACCTGACTGAGCGGAAGGCCTGAAGCCAGGATCCACCCCTTCCCAGACCTTATTTAAGGGTTGGCAGTGGAAGTGAAGGCTTTTTACTAAAGATCCCTGCCTACCTGAGGTCTCCTGAAGGTAGGCAGTTACTTTCCTTTATTTCTGTGCCTGTGGCAGTTGTATTTCAGTATGTCTTCTGGTGCTGCAGCCTAGGGTCTTGTTGCTCTGCTGTTGTTGCTGTGCTTTCTATTGTGTTACACTTGCTTACCGGTTATTGTGCTGATAGAGTATCTGGTTTGTATACTAAAATGTATCTTCAGGTTATGACGTTATTCTAGTGAGTAAAACAGTAACAGTTAATGCTGGTTTGTTTGCTGCGCAGTGGACTGCTCTACAGATGATATCTGGACTGTGGTCACTAGATCAAACAGAAGCATTGACAAGATATATCATAGCAGGTCATGCAAAATCCTGCAAAATAGTTGAAGTATATATCTTTTAGCCTTTAAGAGTCCCAATGAGTTATTTCAAATTGGAAAAGGGAAGAAAAAGCAGGTCTTGTCAGCTGCAGTTAGACCTTCTTATCACTAAAAGATGATACAGCTCAATGTCTGTTTTAGCATTCAACACCGTTAATTTATGGGCAAGTAATTCAGGTGAGTTCTCGATGAGAAACTGGATTTGAGGTGACTCAGCAGGAAAATCAGTGTGTTTTATAATTGGATGTGAAATAGTTACTGCTGGCAGCGTGCTTGATGTAACAAGCCTTTGTATTGCATATGCCATTAAGTGTCTTACTGATTTGATAAGTGTTGTATGTCAGATAATTAAACGGATATTGTAGTTCTTAGTACATAACTCCACAAGTTCAATGTAAATGCATCCAATTTAGGCAGAAGCTAGGAGGTATACTGACACAAGCAGTGTTTCACATGTATAGTCTTAACTTTCTGATAGTGGATTCTGCTTTGGGATGTGAGATAGATGATGTTTCCAGGCGCTCAATTTCTTTTTTACATTTCTGTGATAGTGTTCACATAAACATCTAGCATGAGGAATGGAAAAGTGCGAAATGTCTTCTGAATGATAATTCATCTAATAAAATGGCTCCTTCTTTAGAAGCTGTATTACTGCACCTTGCTCATCCTGCTTGGTCCTTGCGTGCAGTTTGATTGCAAACAGTGGAAAATTGCCTTCTACAATGGGTGGTTCACTTTCTGCTCAAGAATTCTGTTGGGGGAAAGGTGAGCTTTGCCTTAGTCTCACCGAAATCCAAGACAAGGAAACAGTTTTTTAGAGCACATAATGAGCATATAAGATTCAATAATTAATACGAAAATGTTTGCAAAGTACTTCATTATAGACCTGAACTTCTTATTCAGATCTAAGCTAACTCATAAAACAAATCCTGTCAAGAAATAGTTAGATTCCTTGGTGTACCTGCAAGTAGTGTCCCTGTTAGAAAAACTCAACAATACCTCTCTGAGCTTCTAGTGAGGCTAGAAGTAGTTGTATATGGTTTGGTGGTTAATGTGGGTGCCAGGTTCCTTGCATGTGCTTGTCAAGGATTTTTTTTTCAGTTCTGCATGCTTTTGTAGGTTTGCTAGTTTGCTCATTCTATAAACCTGAAGGGTATTCCCATAGATTTATTTTCCCATTTAATACTGATTATTTTTTTAGCCTGATATCTAGCATCTGTGTTAGTCCTTGAAATGCCAACCTCTCCCTTGTAAAATATGTATAACTGTCAACCTTAATGGAAAATATCCTTAACATGAAGGCAAATATTGTCACAAACAGGTAATGTGTGACAGTTCATTGCAGATCTTGCAGAGATATAATATGCAGATGATTATCAATAGCATTACAAGAATCTTTCTGAATATACAGGTATATGCATTTTTAATTTGTCAAATGCTTTAAAAGGGATGCAAAACCTGATTTGATCATAAAAGCAGGTGCATTCTTTTGAACAGAGATTAGAAAGGAAACAATCTTACATACCTGAGGATTTATGTAAGCAGCTACTTTTTAATAAAAAATACCTAAATGCATCTCTCCACTTATTTTGCATACTCCTAAATGGAGGGAAAAAAAAAGCCTGGAAATGTCTGGAAGATTTAAAAAAAAAAAAAAAAAAAGCTTCCTTGTAAGAATAAAAATATTCTTAATCAACTTAGTATATTGCTTATACCTTTGTGATGACTACTTTACAAATGCTGGAGCTTTTGTAAACTGTAGTGCCAATTTGGTAAGTTAGACCTGGAATAACTATGTCGGTCTCCTACATTAATGAGCTTTGCTTTCCATCACTGTTGTAAACCTGCAAGAGAATAATGAAGAAAAGATTGGTTGGACTGAACGTGCTTTTAAGTGTGATGGGTAGTGTATAAAATGGACTGTTTTTGACTTCAAGCCAGGTGAAACCAAGTTGATTTCACAGTTATGTTTTCGTATCCTCACATCAAACCAGAATCAAAAGGCCTGGATCTGTGGGAAGTGAAAGAGAAAAATAATTTTTTGCCTGAACAGCTACAGGATAGGATCATAAAGAGTTACATATCTTTAGTGCTCAGTGCTAGTTTCTGCTGTATACTCTGGGAAAGGTCTATACCCTTTGTTTAGCTGAGTGAGTTTGTAACATTTCATGCCTTGAAGTGGGGTAAGAGTTTTTATGAATAAGAATACATTCTTGCAAGAGGGGACTAGTACTTTACATATCACTTTATTGAATTCAGACTGAGCACCTAGAGCTGTAATAGTCAGTTTAAGCTTATGGTAATAAACCTACCTGAGGTAACATTTGTAAACATAAAAGCCAAGCTCCTGCAAAGAATTGAGTGACTCGCTGTCATTCAAAATTTGGCACTCATTGCATTTGTGTTTCTGTTACTTCTGTCAAGCATACAATTCCTAAAGCTTGTACTTTCTTTCTACTTCTCTGCAAGGTGTAGAATTAAACACTGTGATATAAAGGCAGAGGAATAAACAGAAGCATGAGGAAGATGGAATGCCTTCCAAGTACTCTCAGGGATCTTACACATGTGTTCTTGTGCTTTTGCTCAATTTTATCAGAATGATAATCTTAGGAAGATTGTTTTCCTTTTCTGAGGAACATCTTAATCTTATCTCTACCTCGTTGCTATGCTCTTGTTTTGCATCCATGTGTTACTTTTGTGTTGCGCTTGTTTTCATGAATTTCTTAACGTCTGGTGAAACTGAATGCTTAGGGCTTTAAATTCAACAGTCAGAAGGGAAAAAAGAGGGTGACTGTGAGCCCAGCATCCACAGAATTCCCACTGTATTTATGCTGAAAGACTTTAAATGTGTCACTGCTTTGAACATCTCATACTACTGACAGTAATGCATTTGTAGTGTCTACAACTCACTTTGTCTTGTTCTAAGAACTGGCAGTGTCCCAGATATACATTTTTTAAGGAAGAATTTGGGTAAAATGTGCTAGTGTTCTTTTTCCAAACTACATCTGATAAATACATTTTTTTTGTTACACTGCTTAAGATACTGAAATTTTCAAAATGTTAGAATAGCCTCTTCCTGGTATACATGATTAAGAAGTAAGATAGGTTTTTCTAAGGCAAGACTACAAACCTCCTTATTTGCAGAGGTACTGCAGGGTCAATGTCCTGTGGATCCTCAGATTTTGGGAGAAGTAGTTTACGATTCACCTAGGCTGTGAATTTTCCCATCTCCTCATCAATTGCTAGGCAAGTCAAGGGTTCATCATAGTGTGAGGGATTAAAGATTCACTGGAGAAAAATCTTCAATGAAATCCATAGTGATTTGTTTTGGCTCACTGCTGTACATAGAGTTGCTCTTAAAACTTCAGTTATCAAACCATTTTTAAGCTTGTCATTTGGAGATAAAGAAAAAAATTTCTACAGAAATCTGTTATATAGTAGCCATAAAGAGGAACAAAATGCTACAACTGCTGCGAAAGCATTTGCTTAAGTTGTTTTCTAGCAGTCATTAAGACTTGCATCTCAAGAGCACCATATAAAGTAGTAGCTACCACCACTGCACCAGACTTCACTGATGAACAGCAGTTTCCCTCACAGCCATTTAAACTTTCACAGACTGCACTGGTACATGTGTCCAAGCATCCCTGATATGCACTGTTTTCCTCAGCTGGAAAACATTTTGAATTGTAATACTTCACTTTCATGCATGCAAATAGCAAAGACAATATACTGCTTATGTTTTCAACAAATGGGGCACATGTTGACTCTCTGAGCAGAGGAAGGTATTCATAAACCAACTGCATACTGAAAGGATGAAACCAAATATGTAAGGATTAAATACTTCACTGAAACAGAAATTATGGCACTTCTTTTAATAGGAGCGAACAGGTGGTGCTTTTAAACCAACTGAAATTAACCCGTGTTCAATAATTTATGCACTCAAATTGACTCTAACAAATGCTGCGTAATTATGCATTCTTGGAAGGATATGCTTTACAATAGTATTCAAATTGGAATTTGGATCTAGCTAGAGTAGTCTTCCCACAGCGTTTTTCGTATATAATGGAGTAAGTATTTTGGAATATAAAGGATATTTAAAATAACCTTGCTTGGAATGGGATCTTGCTGTAGTTGTCTATGTAGTGTAGTTGTCACATCTTCAAACAGTGAAAATTAATAGCAATCCTATCTACAGTTTTCTTAAAGAAGCTCTTTGTGTCAAGGAGAATTCTTAAGGAAAAGAAATAGAAGTAGAGCATTTCATTAGATCTGTAGCTTGTCTCAAGAGTACATGAATGCACGAGTCAGCACTTGAAGTGGATTTTCTGGAGGACAAAGACACAGACCATCAGTAATCCTTAAAGTTTTTCTATTCTTTCACTCTGAAGAAAAAATGAACAAAACAACAAACCAACACCAGAACAATACAAATTATTGAAATACTTAGCCGCATCTGTGGGCTGTTTTAGTGGATGGTTTTTTTTTTGCATTCATATGGCAAGAAAGATTTTATACTATTTAAATTTAGCTGTTTGTCCTACTCAGTGAGATGTCATGACTACCCTTTCTCATCTGTGGAAGTAGTGTGACTGACCCTATTTTAACACAAAAAGAACAAGGAAATAGTGAGATTAAATGAAATGTTTTATGTCTATGGCAAGTGTGGTCAAAGAGCACCTAAACCCAACCGACGCCTTTTCTTTTTGTTGCCACTGCTGTCTGATCTTAAAATGTTCTAGCAGCAACTACTTTCATTTCCTATTCCCTTTTTTTGGTCTTGAGTGAGAAGGAGCATTTGGAGTGAAAAAACAATCCATTGGGGAATCAGGACTGACCACAGCCTTCTTCTGTTCCTGTGAGCAGAGAATAGTAAATTAACTCTCTTGTCTCTGTACTCTACTATAGTTTACAGTGCAGAAGATCAATTTTTGAGCTCTCATAAATTGCTCAGTATATGCTGCTAATTATCAGCCACTATGATTCACTGAAGTCGCAACCTGACTCCTTAATGAGCTTCCCATAAATCTGTTCTATTCATTAGAGGTCAAATTGATAACTACTAAGAAGGAATATCAATGCTGAATACAGTTCTATAAGTATATAATTATAACTGAAAACACCCCAACCCTTCTCTCTCCCTCCTCTCTGGATTTTTAAGTGTGAAATTAAAAACTCTCAAATAACTGGTGGCTTTTAACAGGATTATATGAGAACAAATGGAATGATCTCCCAAAATTAGGAGAAAAGGGAATGCTTCTTATATGTATTATTATGCACAGATGCATGCGCTCCCTTTGTGGAGTGGACATCTAATGATCCAAGCATTCATTATGAAAAAGATTTGTGGCTGACCCTTTTTGTAAGTACATTATCCATTACAGGACACAGTGTGGACAAGCTTCATCCTGGGAAGGGGACAATAGGGAAAATCTGTAACAACATGCAGATACACTATTAAGATGTAATGTCTTGCTGCTTATTTCAAGGAAGACCAATCTTTTTAATGGCTGAATGATTAGAAGTAGTAGCAATTCCCATATGCCTTTTGACATAGAGTGGCTGGCAAATTGTTGACACACAATATATAAGACTAATAAAACCTAGAGAAAAGATTATACCTGAATGGCCTCCTATCCTTTTTCCACAGATAAGACACTATCAGGATATGCAAGGCATGCTTTTGTCCATGAATGTGAAGTTGAAACTTATGTAGAACATTTAAAATTAGATCATTGTTTCTGTGTATGCAGATAAGTTACATAAATTTGAGGAAAAAATCAGTGGGGAAAAATAATTGCGCTAGATTTGTACTATAAATGTAGTCTGAGATTAAATATACTTCATATATATACCATATTTTGCAAGGTTATATTTACAAGCTTTCAGTAAGAAACAAAACAGTGGAAATTAAGTGTGATTTTCATTTATTTTTGCTTGCAATGTGTTTAACGTAATGGGTAAATTGCTTTTGAAAAAGCATTGATTTAGACCGAAGTATGTTTTTTTTTTACTTCTGATTCTTTTTCTTCCAATGCTGAGCTAAAATATAAATGTATAGAAATATCTAAACATTTGAAATTTGTAAGATGCTGCTCCTACATAACAAGGTAGCTAGAAAGAAAGCAAAATATTTACATTTAAGCATCTAATTTCTCCGCACCATAACTTATTGCTTTATACTAAAGTTCTTAAGTTCTTTAAAATGTTGATGCATTATTTTGGCCAAAGTAATTCTTATCGTCTGTTACTTTCAAACCAGCATAAGAGATACTTATTTTTCCTTTGATATTTTTTATCTTTATTTAAAGCATGATCAGGCAGAACTGCATTAAAACTGTGAGAGCTGTGTTTATGTACAGCTGTTGACAGCCTTATCCTATGTTTCAAGTGCTGCTGGAGCTTTTTGGAGATTTTTCATAGGGAAAAAATGTGCATGGTACAGATTTATTTACTACCTCCAATTTTCTCAATGTTCTTTGATAGCATGATGTTTTCTTTCAGGAGTCTCTCAAAACTTATACTGAAAGGTTTCTTTTAACAAAATGAGAAAATTCATGATCAAGCATATTAATGTCCCGATGAAATGAAAAATTAGTCAAGAGGTAAGAGGAAAGATCATTCTAAAGGGATTTTACTGGCTGTAGAAGGAGACTAAGTTACAGTAGATAATTATGGTTGTCAGTCGTAGTGATCACATGATTACATTAAGTGTCAAGACTCAGAATGCTGATGTATTATCAAGACTGAAGTAGGATGTTCACAATAAGTAATGAAAAACATCAACACAATTTTAGTTAAGGTAACTGGTCAACAAAGGACAGCCATGTTTACCTGCTTCACTTCAAGATATCCCCAGATCATCTTTTTTTCCTATCACTGGAGGAAAAAAATGTATATTGGATGAAACCGAAAGAAGTATTGACAGAGGAGTTTCTATCCTTTACTAGGAGGTGAAGCAATGGAATAAACCTAAGGAACTTTGAGGTGAGGAAAGATCTGATGACTGAAGCCTACTAATTATTAACAAATTTATACTTGGTTTACTGTACCTGTTCATTTGTGCTTAGGTTTGACTTAACCGATCTGCTACCTTAAGAAAATGGAAATTCATCATTAGTAATTTCATATACTCCTCTTTGCAAAGATGATGTTGAAAAATATTGGATTATTTCATTTTAAGTGATTTACTATGAATTATTCTCACTTTGCTTACTGAGAATAAACTGAAGAGATCCTGACATTTTTTTTGATTTTTACCACTTGGAGGCACTGGTACTGAACTGCTCCAGTAGAGCTGCAGGAACTGTATGGAGTTCTCCAGATAAACTGAATGGAGTGCTCTGCTCAAATAATTGTGTTGCGTAGTCAGCAATGGCTGCCTTTGAAGGAGTCACAGACTTTTCATAAGTCAAATTCCATTGTGACCATGAGACTGTGATATCTTCATATTGAGGTCTCACTTAGAAATAAACAATTCCTTAAATTGGCTTTCAAATGAATTTTTAAAACTTCCTCAAAAGGCTCAGTCAGAAAATGAAGTGGCAGATCTACTTCTAATTTCTTTGTTCAAGTTTTTAAACAGACTTGAGCAAAACACACACACTTACAGTACTACCAGTATTTATATGCCTTGTGCTACGTATGTTTCAACACTGAGATTTGCCTGTATCTGGAAACTTTTTCCCTAGGTTGATTGTATGACAACTTTTTACTTTAGCAAGAAATTATTCTTCTACCACAAATCACTTCAAATTTATCTTGAGCTTATGCTGAAGATTATAAAGGCCCAGCTCGAATCTCAGAAAACTCTTTTTAGCTGAATCCTTACACCCTGAGGAAAATCTCTATTTTGCTTTAGGCTTTCTTAACCATCAGTCACAGGTCTTTTACAAAATATGCTCCAAGGCCATCTTTAACCTCTTTCTCCTTTCATTTTCCAGCTGCTGTATGACAGGTAAGGGATTTTTAAATACATGATTCTTAGTATCTGCAGGAAAGTAATTTCTGATAAATAACTGTCTTTATGAATTCCATTTCTGTACTCAAAACAGCTTGCATTATTTTTCATTTCACTAGAAATGCTCTTTGGCTTCTAATGCATTTTCAAAAAATGAGCTGGGGATATTTGACTAGATTGGTGCTTTGTCATATTTTTAGACCTATTAGAAACTGGAAACCAGTGTGAAATTTTTACAAAATGCCATGTTTACAATTTGAACATATCTAGTGTGCCAGTGTTCCTCCCAGTTTTGTTCACTAGTATTTTCATAGGAAGCCAATACAAAAGACAAGGACACATGAAGTGAATGTTCAAAGTCTGTTGAGTATTGTAGAGGACTTATGATCTGCCTTCTTGACTTATATACTACAAAGTAAATTGCATTTCTCAGAAAGGAAAAGGAAACAAAGAAATTGGTGTGTGAGATCTGTCGTACCAGCTAGGAATTGTGGAAATACATATTTCCACAAATTTCTATAGGCTACCAGCTCTTCAGCCTGGCAATAATTGGTGATTTTCCTAAGGGTCTGCCTTAAGGAGTCATTAAATGACTGAATCATAGTTTCCTTTCCAGGTAGATATCTTGCTGTCATGACACCAGAGAAGCATGAAGCATGAACTCAAGCATATCCTGAAGTTAAACAAATAAACAACAAAACCCTTAAAAACAGGTGAAGGAGGAAGATAAAAGAAAAATGAATTTCCACAGTTTTAAAAACATCTAACGAGGCTTCAGATTCTTGTTTTTTGAGCAAGTGTTTTAATAATACTACTTGGATTTGTATACTGATGATCATAGTGGATTTTAACTCTTTGAAAACTCATCTGACTTTCTCTGGGATGCTGCTGGGTTTATTAGCCAAGGATCTTGTATCAGAGATATTCCATTTTGGGTACAGAAAGGATTGAAGGAATTCTTAAATAAGATATACACATTGCACAATCTAAACCTGAATGAATGTAAGTCTGTATGTATTGCACACCTTCCTTTCTTAAAATCAATTTTAGAACAGCTGTTACATTCAGCAGTAAATATCTCTGGCTGTCTTTCAGAGCCTTATCCTCCCTTTTGTCAACACATTGTCCTTTATGCACTTGAAAAATATCTTTAAACCTCGACCTTTTTAATTTTGTATTTTTGCCTTTTTTACCATGTTTAAAATTTGTGAACCTCAGACTATGGCTTACCTGTTTAAGGACTGTTGTTTTCATACCTTCAAGTCTTCCTAATTTCCCTTTACCTTTTTGTCATCACTTCCTCTGCTTTCTGTGGATAAACATTTAGTTTGAGAATGCGTAATCCTTGAGAGTAGGTTATATAGAAATATTATCCTGGGACTAACACAGTACAAAGCAACATGATAAATATCAAAAGAGCACTGTTCTTACATAGCACTAAACACAGAGAAAAAAGGTTTGAGTGAAGACTGAAATAAACAGTATTTCCCCAGCCCCCAGCTTGTCATCTAAATAGAGAGATTGAGTGCTAGTGTTCTATGAGGAACTGAACCACTTATTTTGGTTTATATGTTATGATTTTAAAGTCATTTACAGGACAAAAGGAAATATTTTACTGGAATATCTGATAGAACAACATACTTTAGGGAGCAGAGACCATTCTTCAGGTTACCTTAGAGGATTTTTATATTTTGAAAGGCTCCTGTTTGTCCTTTGTAAGTAGTCAGTGTCTAATTTGGGGGATTTAGGAAGGACATGGAGAGTAGTACTGCTTTTGAAGACTCTTCCTCAGGAGAAGGATCCCACGCTGCTGGTGTTCTCTTTGATTATCTGCTCCCTGGGATTTTTGGAACTGTACTATATAAATGTATCCAGGCTGCCAATTGGGCTCCCATTCTTTTCCCAGTCCTTAGTAATTTATCACTAGACTTCCTGATAAATTAATTCTTAATTGAATCTAAGCATGGAATAGGTCATCCAGAAACCTATGTCAAACTGGTTGCATCTGGAATTGGGAGAGAACTTAACCAAAAGCTCTGTGATGTGGCTATGGCTGCTCTCCAGAATGTGTGAGATCTGGCAAATGTGAACATTAGCCAGATGATGCAAGTAGATTCCTGTGTCAGGTTGTCTCCCTAAATAAACCAAAGGATTGACGTGTTATTGCTGAGAATATAGAACATTTGATAGCAATGGTTTATCTGAACTCTGATACTGAAAAATCTCCATTCAGCAACAGAATGTTGCAGAAGTGCCCTATGCTGAATAAATACCCACAATAATTATTTTGTGTAAATTGAGAGATTTATATTTACATTAATTGGCTTTATTTTTATTATGAAAAAGTCTTTCTAGCTGATGTGTGCAACCGAATTCTACTTTAAGGCTTCTATATAGCTGGATCAGTACAGAGTATATAGATGAAGAAAAAATCTGATCTTTAGATCTATATGTGCAGAAATGAAGTCTGAATGCCCAATGATTTACTGCATAAAAGGCAGCTATTTTCAAATCCCTGATCAGAGCAGTAAGATGTAGAGAAACATTAAGTAATGGAAAAGGAAGCAGATAAATGACAGAACTGTTGTGAAGCTAATGTGATCCTAAATAATAATCATTAAGGCAGTACTGCTGCTACAGTAGGCTTACCAATGCATTTCAAAGAGCCACATTAGAATTCCATATTGTGTTACAAAGGGGATAAGGTTTGATTGGTGTACATCAAAGGTGATGAGTTTAGGATTTTTTGGTAGAGTGGTTTCAATTTGTGTAGGAGCATGTACACATGTAAAACTAATACCTGTTTATTTTCTGGGGGGGAAAAACCCAAACATTCATTTCCAGTAACATCAGCAACATGTTATGATACAGAAGTAATTGTTTCACAATTAAGGAATTCCGAAAATGTGAATGACTAATGTAACTTGATGTGAACTGATGAGCATGTTTGTGTATTTTTTTTTGCAGTTTTTTAATCGTGACTTAAGTAAATAAATCTAGTAGTGGAAATAAACTAATTTCATAGTTTATGTTCATTAACTGTACAATTAAACTGCATATTAATTGACTCCTAAGTGGAATACAGTGCTAGGGTAATTAGTTCTACTCTTTTTTTATTGTGAACATCATTTTTTTGCGGAATCACCTCCTCAAATCTTTTTCTGTTAGGTTTTATTGATTCCTAAGTCATTCCAGCTCAAAGACTTAATCCTGCAAAGTATGACTGTATAATATTGCTCTTGCTCTAAGCAACATGTTAAAAGGGGACTTTAGATTGCTGAATATTTGATGCTTTGTGATTATTCAGGTTTCAGTAAACAGGCTTTGGTTAGGCCACGAGTGTCACCAAATATTTAAGTGTCAATAGGAGACTTCATCTTCATTCCTCATGTATATATTGATAGAAAATGTGATTTTTCTGGAGCTGAGGAACATGCATCTGACTCCTTATCTAGGAGAGTGCCTTATAAAGAGAGAATATTCCTTGGTTTGCTCATGTTTTTCGTGATGGAGCTCTAAAAAGTGTTACCAGTATACTCCTGTTTTTCAAAAATAGTAATAACTCTTAAATCTAGATTAAATGATCTTTGTTCTGAAAATGTTACAAACTTATGCTGAATTCAACAAATTCATTCATGTGAAATATGCTCTGAGCTTCATGAATGCAATTGTCTGTCCAGCAAAAATAGGAATAAACTCCAACACTTTCACTAAGTAGTTTTATTGTATGTCTTGAATATCCTGTAGGAGAAAGGTTCAGTGTTCAAAGGCTTAGAGCAGCTGAAGGCTTATTTGGAACATAGCTGAAGAATTGGTAAGGGCACTGAACAGAAGTATGAAGATCTGCAGGTTATGCCAATGAACTTGTTTTGTGATGGGATTTAACAGAACATTGTCAAATGAGTGAATTTATATCTTTGTCATGCATTTTCTATACATCAGGCTTGCTCTAGCCATAAATGTAGTGAAACAGCTATTTTCACCATGGTCATAAGACACTCTGCTTGGAAAATTATTAATTTGGCCAGTTTTGGCTCAGGAACAGTCTATTGTTATCATAAAACTGGCATATTTTGAATTGAGGTGAGGGGAACTTTGCCTTTAAGCACTGTTATACCAAAATGAAACAAATCTCAATTTCCAGAACTGAGAATTGCTTTTCAGAAACTCTGCAGTGCTGGATAAAAAGGGGAATTCCAAATTTTAGATGAAATTATCTCTTCAGTGTTATCTGTTGGTTAGTGAATACTATACTGCTTATTCAGCAGCCATTTTTGTTCGTAGATATACTGTTGTGTCAAACATCTGAAGAATTTTAGTGCAGCATCTGAAAGATTTCAGAATGGTGGCATTCTAAATGTGCTCATGCTACAGCATCATGCTGAGTGTTCTCTTCAGAAGGGGGTTAGAGTCCCATACAAAGCTATTCAGCAGAAACTTTTCTGGACATGAAAAAGTTCTTAGCTTTTTTTCTTAATGCCTGTGGCGATGTAGAGAGCTGAGACACCTTTGAAATACAGAATTTTTTGTTCCCTTTCTTGAATTCTAGCGCTGTTTACAAGTGCTGGAACACTTTGAACTGTTTTTAGTTCGAAATATACCGTTACTCTGAACTCTCAATTGTAAAGAAAGCTGTTTGATTCAATGAGCTGCCTTTAGAGAATATTTATTAGCCTTTTTTCTTGATGGTTAGGATCCTTAGTAGTTCTGTCTGGAGAATGTGAAGGCTGTGCCAAACTTAGAACAGAGTTAAGAAAATAGGAGACTCAGCACGAATATTTTGGCCAATTCAACAAATAGTTACAATTAAAATGCTGTTTTTACAAAGGCATCAATCTGTATCTTAATGTGATTATATAAATGTTTATTACAGTTATCCAGCCTTTGATATTGACTGATGAATCGAAATAGACAACCCTGTAAAAAATTCTTTACTAGGCAAGTGACTTGATTAAGTACTGTTGCTTTGTAAAATACTGAAATCTGTGGATCAAATGCCAGCAGATATAATTAGCAGAGTCAAGTGTGTTCTTTGTCAGTTTTGAAATTCTGGTTCTGCTCATTTCCATCTCTGTATCCAGGGATGTCTTTTTACACTCAAATCTATATTTTTATCATGTGCTATGGTGAGCTGGGCAGTTCTGGCTATGGTAGGAAAGTAAAAGGGATGAAGATGACAGGCATTAAGTCTACTTCAGATGAGACCCTGTAAAGACTTGCATCTGATTTGGGGCCCAGTTTGTTCCTGGTAGTTCATAATGTGGGCTTCCTTTGGATCAGGCAGAGCTAAAACCTCTTCTGAGCCTATGAAGTACCAACAAACTATAAAAATAGCTGAGAAATCTCTCTGTTGTCCAGTGCTGAAAAAGGGTGGTTTGTTCTGCCACAGGAGTTGGAGTCTGTGTTTATCAAGAACGAACAAGCAGTGTAGTGCAGGTTTACTGCATCATGTCAAAGATAGGAAATCATCTTAAAATTAGATGCTTTCTTTTTTATTTTCCCACATATCCCAAGATAGGATTTTGTTTCAGAAACAGAATAGAACAGACTGTCTGTTTCAAGTTACATAGATGAGAGCCAACTTAGCACAAGGTGTGCACATGTGAGCAGCTTGTGTCCGAACCCCACCTGATAAACTCTGAGTTATGCACAGTATGTTGAGCTGAGTATCACGTTAGTATGACTTCCACAGCTTCAGGGTCTGAGCTGCCCCCTGTCTAGGCAGCTAAGGCAGGTGCAGAGCAATGTCCAGAGCAACAGACTGCCTTGAAGACACATTCTGAAAAATAGCAGATTTTTAAAAACTTGGGGGTTGGGGGAAGAAAATAATCAAAGAAGGGTGAGCTCTGTAATTCTATGAGATGGTTGTGTTTGAAAATGCAGGTTTATTTGTTGAAATACTTATGTTTACCTGTGTTCATTTTCTAGTCCTGGTATTGATTTGCCTGTTCACAACCATTAACAAAAATTGATTTAACCAACAAAAAATATCTTGAATAAAGTAGAGAATTTGCAACTTCCATCTCAGAGGCACAGTTCCAAACTACCTTCAGAAGATAAACAGAATGTCAATGAACATTTGACTTTATTCAAAGGTACAGCTTCCTTTATTTTCAAAATAGTATGTCTGGAAAAAAAACTGAGATGCAAGGATCCAATTATCTCAAAGAAACACCAATTTTTGTCATAAAGGAGTCACAGAAAGGAAGCTAAAGATATGTTTATACAGGCTGAATTGGTGAGATCTTGAGGAGTCACAGCTTGAAAGCTATCTGAATGATGTAGATCCCATTAAACACCATCAACTTAAAACTATTCATGATGATTAATAAAACTACTATGATCTTTACACCAACAGGAGATCCTAGCCCTTTTTTTCTTTACCTGAATGAAAAGAAGGATGGTTGGCACATCTTATAATGTGAGTTTCTTCTTTTTTAACACTGCTGTAAACAAGTGTTACAGTAGATGAAGCCTTTATCTGACACCTGTGAAGGTTTCCATAGTGCAATGGTTGAAAAGTGGAAGTCATTGCATTTGCTCTGTTTCCAGTGCTCTGGGAGTCTGAACTGCACTTTTGCACAGCTCTTATGAAATTATTTTTCCTTTTTTTAAGCAAAAGAGAAGGATGAATCAATAGTTGTTAGCTGCTGGAAGCTTCAGATTTTTTTAATGGTTTTGTGGTCATATTTGTGGTGGTAGAGACTGCTCAGATCTCAGTGTTAGGAAGCTCAATAACACCTAGTATAGATATTGATAACAGTAAGCTCAGTATGAAAAGTATTTCTGTGATTAATGTAAATGAGTAACTCATTCTGAATTGCTCCTCTCAGACACATGAGAAATTATTTTCACTGCAATTTGAGGAATATTTCCTTATCCTTGAGATCTAGAGGATTTAGCATTAGGAATGTCCTCACCTCCCATTCCCTAAGCTCAAATATTGTCTATTCTAAGTCATCAGCATTGCTGAGAAAATACTGCAGTTATCTCAACTATGCTCTGCATATTTCTGAAGGAAAGGTGAATAGTGTGTTGCAGGAAAATACTGAAAGCTACCTGATTTTACAGAATATCTGTAACTTAAATAGGCATGATTTTAAAACAAATTAGTTGTGATGATATAGGCAGAATGCAGCAGAGTGGAAATCAATAAATTGATGCTTCAACGACAAGGGCTGTAATTTCAGCTTTGGAAGTACTGAAGAAATCATTAAAGTTGAAGAAATATGAATAAAATCCGTAACAAATTACCTATTGCTTCTTGAGGAGCAGTCCCTTCACAGTATGATGTTAGCTGGAGGAGTGGGCTCAAACCCCCTGCCCTGGTCTTTTTTTTTTTCTCAAGCTTGGTCTGCATTTCAAAAGTAATCGGCTAAGATTCATATTAGACCAGTTGTGATCAGGATTTTTAATAACTGGAAATAGCAGCTTTCAACAGAAGTACACATAACCCCCAGGACACTATGAACAAGTCACTGGCTAGTCTGTTTAAACTCTTGATCCACCCTGTTTTGCTTGGGATTGTTGCCTTCACAAATGCATGCTTGCTCTCAGTCAACCACTCTCTACAGCTTTGTATCAATCCTAATATGCAGCAGCTGGGAAGGTGCAACACTGGCTGTCTTGAGCCCTCCAATTCTCACTTCAACTCTGCACATGTTAACATATCAATAATGACATTTTCTCTGGGTTAAGTCCTTTGTTATCAAGATTAACCTTCATTTTATTCTTCATTCTAATATTATATCTTCAATGTTAAATCTTCTTCAGGGATCTCTCTAATAATTTCCTTAACCCTCATTTTGGTAAATGCTGCTTATTCAAGCCCTTTTATTCTATTCATTTCTTTTAAGTGTATCTATTCCTACCTAAAATTTTCAAGGAAGCTAGCACCTTTGGCTTAAGGAACGTTCCCAGAACTTGAGAGAGCCATGTTATTAGATGGAAGAGTGAAAATTACGTCTTAATTCCCTTCCTCATTAAATTATGTATGATCTGTCTTCTGCTTAGTGCATCCTTTAATTTAGAAAATTTAAGTAGAAAAGAACTGTTTTTCATTACTAATTTTCTGATAATTAAGCATATACTGACATCTTTTCAAAAGCCTTTAAACTTCGGAGTCTCTAGGTCTTGTAATAAAGCTCAAGAATACATCCCACCCTGTATCAATTATTATTTTAATTATTATTTTATTGTAAAAATGCCACTTCAGTCTTGCTTCTCATTTCCATTTGTAGGCAGGACAATCATCGCACTTGAGAATAATAAGTAATTATCTTAGAGTTCCTTCTTCTTTTGCTCTATAAAGGAACATTTCTCCTTCCTGCCCCCTGCTGATAAAGGGTCTTTGTTCTTTTGAGGAAGAAAACCCAGAGAATAGATAAAAATATATCTAACATAAAACTCACCTTGCTTATTATCACAGTTGTTTAAATTGGGATAGCAGAGAGAGACTTCAGTGAAGTATCATGACTTCATCTTGCTGGACTTTGTTTGCTTTTAAGGTGGAGAGCTTGTCACTAAGAAGCTATACTCTATGTGAACAGTGGAAAATGACTTAAGGAAACAATAGGGGAAAGTACAGGAGATGAAATGAATCAAGAAAGCTGTAGTGAGCTGGTGATGTTAATTCATATGCCAAACTAACAATTCTCATACTCTATTTGGAGCTGATTCTAGCAAAGCTTAGGAAAAGGGTTGAAAAGCAGTATCTTCTATGTTGTTGAAAGCAACACGCCTACTACAACACTTCTATGACTTTTAGAGGTCATCATAGAGAGAGATGTTTTATTAAGGAATGGTTCCTTTGGCTTCTAAACTCATCTTTCTTCTTTTTTCCCTCCTGCTTGAGGTAAGTACTAGAGAATATCTGAAGTATGAAGATTTTTCACTTGTTTTTCTGTTGTCCTGGTTCTTATTAAACCAAAATGGGTTTGGCCTTCAGTGATCATGAACATCCCAAATGTTTTGGAGAAAGGAAAAAATCACATTTATCTTTGTAACAACACTAAATGAAGCAAAGAAAAAAGTGACGTACACCCCATCAGGAAGTATAATTAATACTTATCACTTCTACATTATTGTCAACTGTACATTTTTCTTTTGTACTTCTTTCTCCAGTCTTCCACCTGAATGAATAAGATTATCTGCACTTACACCCACTGAGGGAGCATAATGAAATTACAGACCTGCTTTTTCAGATTTAATAAGGGGTAACGCATTTTCTAGAGCTGAAAAACTAGGTTTGGTTACCTGTAAACACAAGTATTTTCTTAAGCTTAATACAAGAATATTTTTCATGTTCTGACCCAAGCTGAAGCCTGCTTGGAATGAATCACAAAACTACTTACTGAACAGTGAGAAATTGCAGGATTGACAAGTAACTGTGGCAGTTCCTTTCATTTTCTTTCACTGATAATGCAATAGCTAAGGACTAAATGAAACTCCTGCAGCCATCCAGGGAGAAGAAAAAGAAATCTAAGGATGGAGTTTCAGAAAATCTTGGGCAGTTATACTTTATCACTTACCTCAATATCTGGCAAGGTAGGCTGTTCATGAAGTAACGTTCCCCAGTCCATTGGCTTTGTAGTGCTTAAATAATTGTATGAGCAGGGGGGGAAAAATGAAATTCAAATTAGCGAAAAAGATTACAAGATTACAGATGGGATCAGTTTTGTATAACCATTATGAACTGTCTTAATTTAAAAACAAAAATCAGTAGTAGTCTTTTATATAACACTTTTACTGATGAGTCTGCGTGGATTGTGGATGACTGAGTAGATGAGCTGGCATTCTGACCACCTACAGACATACCAGCAATCATTCTAATGGGATAAAAAGAAATCAAAAATAGGAAGAAAACACATAATGCCCTCCTTAAGTAATTATGCTGCTTCTTCCAGCACAGTCACTTTTCCTGTCAGGGAGGCTGATCAGACAAAGTACTGTAGCAACAACTGACTTCCTCCTAGGCTAGTGCTTTGAGTCAGAATTGCCAAGATGAGTGAGAGGATACTCTCATTTCACATGCCTGCACTGTCTAGCAGTAGGAATTGAGTCCGTTCCACTGGTGCACCCTCATGGGATGGGTATGAATGAAAAGTATGTCATAGGTTCTGGTTCTAAAGAGGCTGGCCTCTACATGTCCCAGTTCTTTAGCTCATGTCATACCCTCAGAAACACTCAGAAGTTGTCATTTTGATATGCTTTCTCAATTTTCCTTTCTAGAGGAAAGATTTAACAGTGCCATATAGTTCTTTGTCTTCAAAACACAAACTCACAATTTGTTACTTGATGCTGTTTCCTTTTCTTTAAGCTGATGAGCTTTAACTTTCATTGTAATCTAATTTCTCTTAAAATTTTTAGAAGTATTATAACAAGCATAACATAGTTCAAATAGGAATATATATTATATGAGATATTATACAAGTGATATCATACTAGTTCCAGGAGGATGGTGGGAAACGCTGTATTTTTATTAACCACACACACACACACACACACAAATAATCTCACTTTAAAATGTACTTAGAAGTATATTCTAATAGCAAGTGTATCCTAAAGTTCTGGTAGGACATTATTTCTGAATTGATTTTGAGTCTTTATTAAACTGGTGTGTGGATTTTGATCTACTGAGGTCTGCACAAAAGATATAGAAGTAGATGCTGTTTCTTCTTCCCCCTTCCTATGCAGCTTGAACTATTTTCCACCCCTCTCCAACTACATGTACCTTAGGGGGTTTACCATGTAAACCCCAGAATTTTACTTACTACAAATCATATTGTCTGTGAGATTTTCCTTGTTTTATTTGCTGAGAGAAATGTGGAAGCTCTCTGGGTAAGCGTGTTTTTTAAAAAAAAGTAAAAAATAATAATAATAAAAAAACTCTTCAAGAACTGAGCTTTGAAGTATGTAGCTGCTATTCATCTCTTTATCCCCCCAGGGTATGAGTAACAAGGGTCAGAACCTTCACAGGTGCACTCATCCCTTGCAGAGACTCCAAGAGAAAGTGCTCTGATTCTTTCTGTTAGATACTCTGTACTCCAGAAGCTGGAAGGGTGAAACAGTAGGATCTGATAGAAGACAGATCAAAACACAAGAGAAAGGCACATACAGCCAATATATGTTAGGATTAAGAAATGAGATGTTTAAAAATTTTATCTATATCAAATTGCTGCTTAATGAGATCACAGGTTCTGAAATGCATATTTACAGATACAGCCCTATTGGCATCACTAGAAACAAGCTTAAGCCTTAATCCTAAGTAAATAGATTTAGAGAATCTGGGTTACATTCATTGCCTGCTAACCAGAAGCTCCAGTTTGGCATTAACACAGTTTTAAGTCCTTTAAACATGGTAACAGATCTGCCAAGAGTTAAACTCTGATCTGGTGAAGGTTTGTGGTAAATGCTAAGCTTCACATGAAGTCCTTAAGTTCACAGGTGTCCTATAAACGTCCAATCTTTTTGATATGAGGATTGTTTGCTCTGGTTGAATCAGTGTAGGATTGTTGTAGGTTGTTGTTTTGCATTTTGTTTTGACTGAGGAGGGTGTATGTCACAGTGCTGGTGATAGTTATGGGTATCATTTTTTTCCTCTTATGTACTAGGAATTAAAATCTTTTACTTATTTTCAGCGTGAATTTAGGGTCTTATGTTTGCCTCCAAGCTTTCTCAGCATTCAAGTTAACCTATTATATAGTCTAAATATAACAAATGCCTGGTGTATGTTATCTCCAATTGTTCTTGGTTGTTCTTACATCAGATATTCTCAGATGTAATATCCCATCCTTTAATGTCACAATTCTCCATTTATATCTCTCTTTCGTTTATCTGTGCTATCTTTAGGATCTTTTCTGTACCTCCTGCTTGGTTTTTTTTTTTTTAAATCAGATTCACTTGTTCTCCAAACATGGAGGGAAAAACTTTTCTGTTTAATCTCATTATTGAGTGGAATTTGTTTCTACATTTACGCTGTCTTGATTTTAAGAGTAACAATTAATCCAAATAATGGAATCATTCCTATATCATTATGATTCTATGGTATTCATAATATGTAAGCATTTAGTAATCTGTAGCTCACATTAATTTCAGAAGTGTAACTGTTTCGGCATTATCCTTTAGAGTTTTGTCTGCATGTTAACAAAATCTCAGACAGGTTACTTCTATGAAACTCCTAGGAATCAGTGGCTTAGAGCAGCTACCATGAAAATCTAGTTTTTTTTTTTGTTTTGTATAATAAAATAAGGGGAAGTTAGAATGAACTTCTGTATACAGAACGTAATATCTGTTGTTCAAATGCAAAATGTGCAGCTGGGGTATTTTTCATTAGCAAAGGCAGGCAGAAAACCAGCTCTCTGAGCCAGTGGGTGGAGGTCAGAACAACATCTGCTTTATCCACAGGAGTACAACCTTCTACAGTTTGGTGTTGTTCAGCGAATCAATTGAGCATGTAATAAGAGCTCCAATATAGACAAGATGCATGGAACATATTGATTAGAGCTGAAGTAAATCTGACCATGGAGCATGTGCAGAGGTTCTTTGTACCTCAGGCAATTTCCTACTCATAGCACAGGCATCATCACCAGCTTTTCTACAGTGTTTTTTTTTAAACAGTCATATTTGTCAAATAATGTTGTTTGTCTCAGTTTGCTGTACATCTGCAATTAACAGGTCTGTATTTCCCTAACTGTTATTTCTGGAGTTCTGCTAAATACTTAAAATTTTCCAATTTATGGCAGTCAGGTATGGGGAAAATGTTCATTCTCATGAATGTTAAGTGATGTGAATTCAGGAGGACTTTGGATTTACTACAGGAAAAGTAATTCATAAGTGCCTTTCAAAATTTTCTTCACCCACACTGAGGGTGTGTGCTGAGCAAAACTGATTTCTCAACCTTATTTTTTTTTGTTTCTCTTTCTCTTAGAAGGGGTCCATACCTCTTTTACTTGTTTTTTTTCTCCATGTTAGTGTTTGATCTGAGTCCCAGACAAAAAAGTCTGTATTTTTTTATTGCGTTGTAGGTATATTTATCCTTCCCTGAATACACATTACTGAGAGTCTTCCTCAGAATTGTTTGCTCCCTCTCATATCAAATGTGTTGTTTTTATTTGTGAAAGGGAAACAAACTGAAATGTATTTATGTACCAGATTTTGAATATTGTAGTATGATTTGATTAGTCCACTTCAGAGGCTATGATTTAACTATGGAATAACATTTCCCCTCTCTCTAGCAGTTTTTAGTTTGGATGAAGGACTTGGAATGAAATTTGAAAGCAATTCCAAACATTTTATTGAAACTCGGGGGGGGGGGGGGGGAGAACTCCAGCAGTGTCCATTGAAAACAATGAAAATAATGAAATTGCTTGTGGATGTTGCATACCTGGGGTTATCCTGAGTACTGTACACACTTCCTTCCATCTTCTCCACTTGTTTCTCTGTTCCTTGGGGAGGGTGCAGGGAAGACAAATGTTTTTGGTAGTTTTTTTGTCTAGGCACAATATATTAAGACCGGTTGTTTCTTACTGCAGGCTGAAGTTGGCACATGACATAGCTGCTGTCCCTAAATTTATAAGTTAATACAGCAGTTGAAAACTAGAAATCTGAGGGGACTAGAATATAACTAGACATAATCCATGCTTTGGGATTACATGGAAGTACACAAATAGAAAAACAAAACTTTAACCTATAGCATATAATCAAATTGTCAGGCTGTTCCCTTTTGGTTCACATTTTCAGGATACGATGCAAATGAGCTTTTAAAATCAATTTGAATTTGTCAGCACTGTTAATGAAAATGTTAATGCCTTGTTAGCTGTTGACTAATGGTAGTGGAGGTTTTCATGCCTTACTTAATGGTGGTACCGAATGTAAGAAATCATGATTTATAGCCTCCAAATGGAATAACTGAGTAAGCTTTTCTGATCAGAGAACTCCCTGAGCTTACCTCATGACTGTGCTGTACTGCACAAGGAGTGATATTGATGAATAGTTTTATGACTCATTTGGTAAGATCTATGAAGGCAGTTACTTCATAAGGTGACATTCTATCACAGTTGCTTTCGACCTGCTGCAGTTGACTCATTGATTGGAGTTAGTCAGGGGAAGCAAATGCTAGAGACTTACTAGGGAAACTGCTGATATTTGTATCCTCTTATTTTTTTAAATACCCTATTTCTGACAATGTGCCAATGATTGCCTTATGTATGCCTAATTATTCTGTCATTAGAAGAGGTTTAAAATTCTCTTTGGAGTAGCAAAGTCTGAGTTTAATATTAGCAGATGCTGTTTTTCTCTTTCTTTCTTTTTCCTTTTTCCAGACCTACTTTGGCAATGCCTTCTGGATTTTTGATTGAAGAAATTGAACTTTGAATCTATACACATTCATGCATCATTTAGTTAGCTTGCAGAACTGGGCTCAATTAAAATTCGGAGCTGAGAGGGAGAGATCTGTGTGAGGACCCCTTCCTGAAGAAATAGAACAGGTTTTAAATGCTATTTTGTGGATGGGGTTTAGGACTATTAGTAAGATAAGCACTTTACTTTAAAAATAAATAGAATATGAATTTAATTCTTGATGCACTAGAGAATTCTTTTGATCCATGTTGGCTCTGTTTTTAACACATAGTGATTCCATTTAAAACTGAGCATGTATGTATAAATGTGTCCCACTCTGCGTAGTGCGTTTTACATTTGGAAGGTTACTTGTTCTATTTTGAAATGAGGCAGTAGAATGAGAGTTTCATGTGTAGCTTGTTTGTTTTGGAAATGCAACACCACAAAGTTTTAGACTGTCTGATTTTTTGCAGTTATATCCAAAGCAAAATTTATCATAATTTGAGTTGTCTAATTAGATGGTTATTCTTATTTAATATTAGCAGTGCTCTTGGGTATCTGTGGAAAGAGAAGCTGTAAGAAACAAAGTCTCTGCAGTTGCATTAATTTCTCCTATGGAGTCTCTTAAACTTGCATTTTCAGAAGAGGCCATATCGCTTATTGTAAAGATGCATTTCTCACTTCATCATCTGAAGCAGCGTCGGTGCACTTTGTTTCTTACCAAAGTATTTTTCCAAGTGAATATAACTCACAGGGTATTTCTACAGACCACAAATTAAGGATAGTTGTTTTACTTCTGTTATCCAAGACAACAAAGTTGGCAGGAGTTTCTTCTCTGGGATTGGAAACGGATGGATGATACATTAACACACTAAATCTAGACTAGTGTTGTTGGATACAATCCTGAGCTATTTCACTGAATCAGTGTGGAGATGCTAGCTGGGATGTTAGACACAGTAATGCAGTTTCATACCAAAATTCATGAGTTCTTTAGGATAAATCTTTTTCAAAACAGTGCAATGCAAGGAATGAATTAAGATTTTTCTGCACATCTTACTCATTAATTCCCAAATTAATGTACTCTCTGTTCCCTGAATAAATGCTGGATGTCAGAACTAATTCTGAGACTTGTTTCTCTGTTCTTAAAATTAAAAATTAGTCATAAAGAGGATCTGATTCTAGAAGATACCTCTGTATCCAACAGGTTCCAACAGACTTGCATTCACATCAGAAGGGCTCACCAGTGCAAATACCCATCTCCAATTTGCATATTCAGAACCTTTATCTGGAATCTTTTTCAGAAGCAGAACTGTTCATATCTCTGTTACTGAAGGAATAAATTTCTAAAGGTATTAATAAAATGTGGAATTCTGTTCTTCATTTGTCCATCTTCTAAGCTCTTGATGTACTGAAGCAATGAAAAACAAAGCAATGAACATCCCTGTTCACAGTAAATTGATACTGAAGGTACTTGATTAAAGAACTGATTTGTCCTTTTCCCTGCTGAGTTTAGATATCAGTTAACAAAAAGCTGTGCAGAAGTAGCTGGTCATATATCAAAGAGTTTAGATCTAATAAGCCTTTGAACAGATAGTGTAAACATATGGGAATAGAGGTTGAAAGTAAAGATGCTCTTCTGTAACAAAAGCTACCTTTTAAATCTTTGGTCAGTGTTGTAAAACAGCTGTGGATAAACAAAAACTTTCTGTAGCTGATGGCTTCAGGCAGTGTGTTTACTGCATATTTTATGTCAAATTATGTTAAATACTCTTGAAGTACACTCCTAAGTGGACATTAGTCACAGAAAAAGCTTTGAAATTTTTGACTAAAACTTTTACTAGTAGCCCCAACTGGCATACATGTTGTTGGCTTTTTTGTTTGTTTTTTTTCCACTCCTGTTCCCAGCTGGGCTGGTGGGAATGGAAGTAGCAGAAGTTCCACAGAAGCTAGCAGGAGAAGGAAGTTCCTCATATTCACAGAACTGTGTTGGTTATAATGTACTTTCACGTAATTATTGGTTTTCTTTTGTCATCTTCTTATTACAACTAGGGGAAAAATATTTCCCAATGAGACATTAAATTTATGGAAAACAAGATTTGCTTTTATTCTACTTAACTGTTTTAATTCTGACTATTTGCCTTTCCCTTTTGCCAGTGGCATTATTTTAGGGTATCAACAAGGTAATTACTTCTGTGGGAGGAACACAAAACTGTTACTAGATGCTGGTTTATGCCATTTGATAACATTGACTCTTACCTCTTAAGCTTAATAGCATGCTGACAGCCACTTGCAGGAGGGCACTGCTAAGCAGTAATAGCTTCAGCAGTTGATATGACAGTTCTTGATTATCATACAAAATCAATTACTCTGGTAGGTGAAGCAAAATCATTCCAGTTATGGTAGTGGCAAACTGTGAAAGGGATCTTATTTGTCATTTAAAAGCACTAATGCAGTTAGGGCTTCCCAGAACCATTTGAAATTGCAGGATAAGCAGAAGCAAAGGGTTTAGAGTAGTGAAACATGCTGGAAACATTGGTAGAATGTAGGTGTGCAATTAGATGCACATGCAGCTGGTTGTGAAGATCAGTGGGCTTCTGTCATTTTGTGCTAGCTGAGCATCTGGCCCTCCACATGAGGCCATTGCATTGTCAAGCTTTGCAGCAAGGAAGTGAAAGTCCAGCAGAGTGTACAAAATAAACTTCTGCATGGGCACAACAGGGTGTTTCCCCAGGCTGGAAAATGTGGAGAAAAGATCTGTTTGACTGTTATGCAGTGTATTTATATATATTAAAAAAAAAAAAACACATGTACACAGCTAATTTTTTAAAGAAGTTTTTATGGAATGAGAGTCTGTCGACCCATATTTTTATGGCATATTCTGAGCTGCCTGTGTTGGATACTATCAGAGTTGAAACTTACGGCAATTAAATAAGAACATAAAACTGATGATCCAGAGACTAAAATGGGTCACATGCTGTATTGTGATAGTCAGCACAGCAGTAAAATAGGAAATGATGTTGAGGAGATGTCTCCTGATATAAAGCTAAAAACTAATTAGTTGTGATGATATCACAAGAAGGCAGAGAGAATTTATTCTTGTGCACTGTATTTCACTGGTTGGTAATAGAGTGGATTTACAGGAGAAAATTTTTTGACCCACTGTAGTTTTTAATTGGCAATTTAGGTTGGACTAAGTTGTTGACCCACTGGAAAAAAGCTTATATTTTCCAGTTTTCAACCCTGCAATTCTATCTGCAGAACAGATTATTATAAAATGCCATAGAAAAGCATCTCTTTATCCTACTCTTAGAAGGGAATTTAAGCCTGTAAGATTGTCCTACTAACCACTTAGCACAGAGAAGTCAAAGTGCCAACAAATTAACTGTGGTGCTGAATTCACAGAATTCTGCCACTCTGTCCTTGTACCCAGAGCTCAAGGGCAGTACAAGAAGAGCAGACAGCATCAGATGTCAAGGCAGCAACTTTCCAGTGTCTGTGGGTGCCAGATGCACTCTTAGCATGTGTAAATATGTACACAGACAGTATGATGGACAGAGGACTAAGTACAGACATGATTGGCAAGGAAAGTTTTCTTGCATGCAAAGTACAATTTTTAGGCAAAGAAATAATATTAGAATGTTTATAAGTGGGTGTTAGGCATGCTTCTGGCCTTAAACACTGGCAAGTTCTTCTGTGTGCAAACATCCTTACTTGAGGCAGTGCTTTTTTCAAAATAAAGCCTCCCACTCCATCTTGTCAGCAGTCCCAGGCTTATGGAGTAAGAATGGTGATCTGAGGAAACTGTATAACCACAGATTCTGTGTGATATTTTGGTTATTTGTATTGAAAAGCGTGTTGACTGGACTTGTAATTCTTTCTTATTGAATTGTATAGTTGAGAACAGTTCTATCCTGATTCAGTAAGTTAACTTATAAGCAGAAGAAATCTTTCAGATGTCCTGTAAGTACAACATTTCCGGCAATATTTGAGTGTATATTTAAATGGTAAGAGTGTGATGTATTGGTGGGGGTTTTTGTTTATAATTCAAAAAAGCTCTACTTTGTTAAATGGAGAACAGCAAGAGGAAAGTACAATTAGAAATTAAGAATGAGGCTTCTCCCTGAATCTCAAAGCAATGCTGATATTGAAGTAGAGGGGACAGAAATATTTTTGAAGACCTTATTTATAAAACAGTACAATAAAATGAAACATTCTGCACTATCTTTTGCTAGGAGTAAAGGATATTTCATATTTGTTCAGAAATAGGACTGTAGGTTTGGGGAATATTTTTAAGAATATCAGAATCTAACCTAAGCCTGTATTAAAACCTTATTTTCTATTCATCTCTTAGTGACTTTCTAACAACTCCCAACCCATTTAAAATGGGGCCAAGAATGTTTCTATGGAAAGAAGTGAAAGAAGCAATGTATGGGGCAGCTGTCTGCTCAGCTGCTGCTTCACTTATTTCCCTTATGCTTTGTCTTGTTCTTTGCTGACTCCTAGCCATATCCTGCTCCCTGATTTTCTTCTCCTTAATACATCTCTTTCCACTTCTGCACTTCTAATTCTGTTTGCATGCCCCCTTTCTAACTATTTTACCTTCATTGTCTGTTCAGGAAATCACAGATGTGTATGTTGCTCATTCTTGGAGGCTTTCTTGTATTGGGCAAATTTGGCCCTTCTTCACATCCCCCCTCTTTCCTATTTGCAGTCACCTGCTTTCTGTGTCTTAAATGCCTTCTGATGCCAAGTTCCTCTCAAAGGACCATGACAACTGTTTTTCAATGAGGAAACTAGTTTTCTTCAAGTGATATTTAACAGGAGTTTAATCATCAAGTGAATAAATGCAGAAATTATGGCAATTTGCCCAATTGCTGGAATCTGTTTAGATTTGTCCCCGAGTTTGTTCTGGAATAATTCCTAATTCATTTACCAGCTGGTCAGCAATATTCTTGATTGTGGTTTCTGCAGGTGCTGCTGGCATTTTTATTTACCCATTAAAATGTTCAGCTGCTTTAAGCCTTCTTCCCTTAGGATGTGTTACTCATTTTGCCAGAGTAGTTACTTACAGAGGGCAGTAGAGCCTGATAAAGACTCCACAGAGTCCATAGGAAGAATTGTTTTATTTTCATATAGCAGTTGGTCAATCCTAGACAGACATCAGGTGAATGTTTTGCTCTAAACATTATGATTCTTCTGATCTAATCTCATTTAGACTAATGTAAATCTCTTATAAAGGATGATGGGGCTTTTCTTTCTTTTATTAGCTTCTGCTGCCTTTGTTTAAAGAAGGGGGAAAATATATTCAAATTATTTGATCGGATTTATTCAAACTTCAACAATTTTATTCAGTGAAATTCCAGAGTATCTTAAGCTGCTCATAGTTCAAATGAAAACTCCTGCAATTTGTAAACTGTCAAATTTAATACAAGATCTTAGTGCTAATAGGATTTGATTGACTTCTACCATCAGCAGAGGAAGATGTTGATGAAGAACCACAGAGGAAATGAAGTTACAGTACTTAGTTTATATGGCTCTGGAGATGCAAGGAAATTCGATAGCTGAATTTGTGATAATCCAGTTAAATGGCCACTGCTCTTCTGAGTGAGGGAGGAGAAGAAAGGATTTCTGGAAAGAAAGAGGCTTCCTAGAGCTGTAAAGTCAGACTTTGTGGAGATTTTGAGAAAATGGTTTGGAGCACAAGAGCACAGTATTTTTTCCATGTTTTTTCCTGACACTTTGCTACTTTTCTTTGCTGTAATGTGCAGTTTCATTTGCACAGCTACTTTTGGGTGTTGTTGATATAATTAGTGCAGTAGAATGAGCATGTGTGAAGGATAGTAGTATTAAGTAACTTCAGAACAACAGCAACTTTTTAAAATTTTAATTGCTGTGGTATTTTCAAACTGTACTTGCTGTGCATCCATGACGATTTCTCATGAACGAAGTAAAGATCTTACTGGATGTGCTACTGATGAAATAGTTTGCTTTTTTAGTACTAACTTGTTGTTACATCTCAACATTCCTTGTCGTGATTTTCTGTGGTTATTGCCCTAAATCTGAAGGAAGCGAGTGCTAGTAGAACTTGACTAACAGTGGCCAGTATACCTCAACAGATTTTTTTTTTTTGCATTCAATAATTTCCTCAATAAGTAGCATTTCACATAATGCCTGCAGTTGCCTGATACTGTCACAGTCAAACTTCAAAACTACGTCCCTTCAGGCCTTTATTTGTTTTGAATTTGGATGTATTTTTGTCTCCTTGAAAGAGCTTGTGATTTCTACTCAATGAGATAATGTGAAAAGTTTCCCAAATTTTACTTGTCAGAAACTATGACCAGAACTACTTTCAGAATCTGTCTTTTCACTGGAAATAAAAATCTGAAATGTTTCACAAAACCTGAAATTTTCTTATACCACAGTAGTAAAAGTTTGTGCAGTGGGAGTTGGAGTTTCGATTGGAATTGTCCTGGCTGTGCGTCTTTAATTAGTTCCATCTCCTGAAGAGAGTGAGTCTGGGCTACTGTAGGACAGGACAGGAGACATTCAAACTGACCCAAAAAGTTGTGTAATAAGGATTTATGTTTTAGATAGGAAAATCTAAAGAAATATATAACGTGACAGTAACATTTAAGTATCTGTTATGTAAAACACTAGCTTCTTTTTTTGTTTCCTGGAATTTTAGGAATGTTCTATGTCTCTAGATTTTAGTTAATGCAGACACAGAACCATAACTTTTCCTTTTAGCAAAGGGAACTTCCAGACTCAGTCTGTGAAGAAACTCTTAATCTTGGAGATAGTTCCATGGGAACTGAAATGCTTTCTCAGTTTTCAAGATGAACATCACTGACATGTGTTTAGCTTATTTCTCCAGATTTATTTTCACTTTTCAAGGTGAAGATATTAAGATACAAAAGGAATGCTTACCTTGCTGTGGTGTGTTACACTTATGGGTAGGTTTATTAAACAAGAGCAAGGAACTTAAAACCAGAAACAACCCCAAACTCCCAGAAGTAGAGCAGTTGCTGGTCAACCTGACTTCCCTTAGTCCTCATCATTATAATTCCTTATATTTATGAAATCTCCACAAGTGATCTCCAGTCCTTGTGAAGGAAACATACGTTGTATAATTCATTATGCCCCAAAGGCTTTTTGTGTACATTAACATTTGGAAAAAAAAATGAATTGTTAGCACTTAAGGGCAAATGATTCTCAGTATAATTAAGTAAATGAATTGTGCCAGCAAAACTGCAAGACTTTAATAACTAAACCGCAATCTCTTTTTTTATCTCCTTTCCATACGAATTGCAAATGGCCTGGGTGGAGGTCAGCAGATCCTGGCTGTCGATCCTCTTTCAGTGTGTGTCATGAATGCGTCTTGTTGACAGAGTTTTACCACCTGAACTTTGTATAAATGTCAGTAATAGGGATGGTGATGGGGAAACCACCACTGAAGCCACGTTATTCTACAGCAGTTGGAAATTTCTAAGAGGTATGGTGGCATGAATACTCTTAGATCTTTCTTATATGAAATATGTCTTCAGACCGCTAAAGTATGGATGGGGCGTGGCACCTAAACATGCTAAACAAACATGCATTTTCCCATTAATGGAGCTAATACTGAGAACTTTGAGGAATAAATTCATTCATCTATGTTCTATCTGTTTAAATCACCACAGAGAGCTATTAAAGTATCCAGAGGAAACGTAACATCTCATTGTTTTCTGAATGTTCCAGTGATATTAAACTATCAAAGCTTCTAATGAAGTTTGATATCATAGCTTTTAGATGACTTCAAAGTAATTAGAGCAAGAATTTCAAACTAGTTTTTGGGACAAAGATACAGATTCCTGATTGGAGAATCTAAACAGAAAGGAACTATGTTTTTGATAGAAGTAGTTTAAAGTAAAGCTGTAACTTCTTAACAAAGATGAATTAGCAGAACAGTTCCCTTCTGCTAAATATGTGCTCCTCCAGGAACACATTCACACTACAGGAGCAACATGTAAATTATTTGTTTCTAACAGTAAGATGTAATCTGGCGGTGGTTTAATTCGAAGGAACATCTAGTAATCAATAAATGAATACTTCTTTACTGACCCTTTCTTGATGGTTTCCTCTCTCCACCTAATGTTTATTGTTGGTGTAATAAAAATGGAATTATTTATGTAATGAGAGACTGGATTTATTAATATCATGCCTTATAGTTATCGTTACTCTATGTCCATTACTCATCTCTTTACCAAGTTCTCCTTTACTTGCTGGAGTCTGACAAAGAAGACCTTTTTGAAGCATCTATAGAAAAAAATGGAAATGTGAACATTTCAAACATAATAGGTGACAAACTGCATTAGGGACTTATCTCTTGAACAACACTAATACAAATAACTTGCCTACATCTAATCAATAATTCACTTAGTGTGTACAAACTTCATAAATTAGAATTTGAAAGAAATCTTACCAAGCTTATTGTTTCAATGACCAGGCCTTTTTTCCAGGTGTTTTTACTGCAATTGCCATGTTTTAAATATTAAGTGTTTGTATGTTGTGATCAAGGAGGGATGTTAATAGATTGCATGGAGAATCCCTGCTCCATTCTAGGTGGACTGGGGAAGGAAAACTCTGGTATCTTGGGTATATTGGGATTAATAACAATGGATACATTCTGTTACTTAAATCTACAGGGCATTGCAGCTGCTAGATTAATTCAGAACAGTATTTAGATCATTAGGAGAATGATCCATAACCCTGAACTTGTCTTTGAGATTTGTTTTAAGAGAGATGACAATACCTGCAGGAGATGAATTGTCAGACCAAAAGAAAACATGGTAATATTACTTCTGGCATTTAAACAATATGAACAATGACTGTTCAACAGTTATTGTTGAGAACACATGGCACAGTAGAATTACTGGATAAGATCATATTCCTCATATTGTCTGACTGTGACTGTTAAGATTCTTCCACTTTTGTTGTAGATATTTTTTTAAAAAGCATTACATTTTCAAAATTATAAATACAGTTATGAACAAAAAATAGTAGTAGTACCTACTGTGGTAGAATGCATCAGTTTCCCATGCAAGAATTGAAGGCAGATAACTGAGTTGCTGAAATTTATATTCAGCATCGAGGAGTGGTTAAGACCTTGCATTCAAACTCATGTATCGGGCCTTAAATTCATGCATTCTAAACAATGCAGTGTTGTTTGGAGCATATGGAGAGGTAAAATTCTAACACATCACTGGTTAAAGAAATACTTGCTTTTTATCCCTTGACTCAGTTCTGAAAGCAGTTAAATTACTGAAGACAGTAGAAATAAAGCGCTCAGTTTTGAATTTCTGTTCATTAAATGTGGCTGCTCATTTGCAGCTAATCATTAAAATGAAGTGCTTGAACAAAAAGGAAGCAGAACAAAATGGAGATTTTGTGTTGACTTGTATCAGTTTGACTCTTCTGGTGGGGGGCTTAATTAGAAAACCAGTTTATTCAAAAATAAGAGCAAATTCTGAATAACCCACAGGAAAGACATCAATCTTCATGTCCAAACATACAGTACCTTTACCAGATGCTATTTTTTCTCCATCCTGACACCCCAACAAATTAGGACTTAAGTTTTCCTGGAAGCTGGAAAGAGCTTTGCAGAAACTTTCATAGAAAACATTCTGTCCTTAAAAGGACATAGTGGTGCTTGATTAAGATGGAATCATAACATAATGCCTTATGTGTCCTCAGGCATCACAAGCTGCGCTGTGCACTGAGTAGTGCAACGTTAATAATGGGGTCAGAAATCTGTTCTAACTATGCAGAAAATTTGTGGAAGTAATTCAGGCATATGTGTTTGGAGGATCTTTCTTGTTTTCTAATTAGCATGTGAAATTAGAAGTAGCACATTTACTCCTTGCATGTGATTTCTTTATAATTCCCTGAGTTTTAACATAAGACTTTCTTATACTGTTATTAATGATAAGCAGTGTAAGTTCTATAGTCTCTTAGGAAAGTTCAGCAATAATGTTATAAAACTAGTTACAGCCCAATCCTGTTATTGGCTACATCTGCTTTATTTCTCATGTTTCAAGATGTCTTCTGTGGCTCATTTGTGATTTTTCTCATATATCTCAAAAAATCAGTCATGTTTAATGAGACAAAATATGCATATATTTTCATGAATAATAGGTTATTACCTAGCAGATGGGCTTTTATTCCTAGAACCAAAAGTTCTTAATGAGATGTGGCCTAGGAATTTCTAAGATGCTAGCTGCAATCTATTCTCATGTAGTTTGTCTACCTATTGTTAACTGTAGGTACTTATTTTGCCAGGGAATCCTTTTTTCTCTGCCTGCTTTTGTTTGGTAGCCTTCTTTGTTGGAGCAGGTAATCACTGGAAAAAGCAAAACTAGTGGTGCATTTGTCATTGTGTCCGCATAAAATGCAAGGAACGAATGTGGCATAGGAGGTAAAGTTGACAGTGTTTAAATTGGCATACTCAGATTAGTCCTAGGGAGTAAGCTGGAAGCTCTTGCAGCCAGTATCTCTTGTTAGTTAAACAAAAAGAACAAAGTGCTCACACAACTGGGCTTTGTGTTATCACATACAGAACCATAAAGAGAGGGCAGTAGGATTTGAAAAGAAAAATAAAAGCTGAAAACTTGCTATCTAAATGTGAAATGAAATAAATTTCTAGCCATCTACTGTGAAGTGTGGGCTGTGTGAACACTGTAAAACAGTGACCTGTGTCAGGAGGGACCATTTCAGTCCTTGTTACTAGAGTTGTTTTGTTGAACCCTGTTGTCACAGACATTTATCTCAAGTTTAAAAAATAAATAAAAATCTGAGAGAGGGCTGTGAGATTCCTGTGTCAGACAGTTAAGCCTAGAGTGCACATCTGCCAACGTGCTCAAATGCATATGTATCCAGTGACTTCCACTTCTGTTACTTTTATGCAGAATACACAAGGAATTTGGTATTGTTTTGGTATTGCTATATTACATTAGTTCATTCTTCAGAGCAAGATTTTTTTTTAGACAAAATATATGTACGTACTCATACTGACTTATTGCTCTAAAATAGAAAGAATAGAAGAAGGCAGCACTTGATATACACAGGCTAACCTGAAATAATCTTGTGAGAGGCTTGTGGGTTTTCTATTTGTGTTCCTCAGTGTTTCCATCTGCAAAGTGTTTGTGTGAGAGGGAGCAATTCTGTATCTGTATAAGCAGTACTGAGAAAAAAGATGTCTGAAAATGATTATCAAATTGTCTGCTCCAGTCTCTGCCCCATTCAGGTAGTTCTGTAGTGTGGTATCTATGCTATCAGCTTAGGAAATCTTATTTAAAAAAATATTACTTATGTGAATAGCATTTACTTCATTTTCTTGCCCCTGAAGTCTCCCCTTGGAGACTTAAATTTTAACAAATTCGTAGCATTTTTTCCCTTCCAGACACAAATCTACTCAAGTATTTTGGGGGAAGTATAGTTCAAGGTAAACAAATAAGCATTTGAAGACTTGCTTCTTACACAGCTCTGATCCAAACAAATTTGGTTGAGATGGGTCAAGGAAAGAGAATAAAAGTCTCATGTAGAGAAGGTTCTTTCTTATACTTGGTGTTCAGTGTTTTTTCTCACTTAAAAAAAAACCAAAACCAACCACCAACAAACAGTTCTAGGATTAAGCACCCACACCTCCTCGTCCCCCATCTGTGCTTTAAATAACTGTTTTTCCATTGCACTCATTCTGGTCAAAGTTTAAGTCTGAACTTTGTACTGAAATGGTAGTTTCACTGAATCAATAAGCTTCTATCTACTTTTCATTTCCAGTTCTAAAGAAAGCTTGTTTGCACTGTTTGGTTTACTTTGAATGTTAAATATCAAATCAGCTTGACATACAAAGTATAACTTGAGCAACACTTCTATGTTTCTCAAAATGAATTCTGAATTGTTTTCTTTGAGCGAAGACTCCAGATAAATTATTCCAGGTTCATTTCTCCTTATCCATATCTGCCCTTTTCTTCCTCAATTCTTACAAAATAGGCTATAAAAATTATGAAAAAATTAGATATATTACAAGATGTAAATTATACATCTTAAAGCTCGTATCATAGAGCAGATGGATTTCTATACATGTATGTACATATTCTGGTAAGAATAACATTCTTTAACATTCCTTTCATTGTGAGTGATAACCCATCCCAAAACAGATTTGTTTTAGCTACAGTCCATAGGCACACATGTTGACACAACACCAGACCTACCACCGTGCAGTTCTCCAGGAACTTCATGTTCCAGTCCCAGCTTTCCTATCCTATATATGTTAATGTTAATTTTAGTGTTTTTTAAAACATCCAAACACTAAGGTTCCTATCAAATAGTATCTTACAAAGATACTGACCGTCTGATTAACAGACTAATATCTTCAGCCAAACAATGACATTTTCACTAGGAGAGAAAATTCTTATTGTTCAAAACAGTACGCACATAAATACAGAATCTTCAGGTAAGCCCCTTTTCTTTATCTGGAAGATACATGTGGATTAAGGTGACATCCTGGCTGTAATTAATAGAGATCATTAATATCTTTCTGAATATAATAAGCAAAAGAAACTATTAAATATTCTGGATCTTGGATATCTTTTTTGGATCTGTCCTACCATCCCTGCTTGGACAGGCTTAGCATAGTCTGGAAGCTTATGCCACTGCTTCTGTTAGTTAGACAAATTGGCCGCCAGCTTCTGTGTTGATAATTGGTGCTAATATATTGCTTAAATGAACATTAAAATCATATGAATATGTACGATTGCACAAGTTCTTGGGTTACACCAACAAATGCATTTACTCCTTCCATCAAATTTTGTAGACCTTTTGACTGGACATAATTTCTTCATAGAGATCACACATTCTGATATAATTTACTTGGAAAGACACCTTTGAAGCCATAAATGCTACAAAAAGGATCTGAATTCCAATGGTTGCTTGAATTCTTCATATTGTTTCTCTAAAAGGAATAATGATGGTGATGAAAAAGGGTCTAGTTTAATAGTAGTGGATCAAGCTCATCAAATGTAAATTAATTAAATAGACTTCAACTACATATTTTTTTTACTTCATTAAATAACTGAAATACTTCTGCTGACTCAGGAGATTATTGCTGTTTGTCTTGAAGCTATTTACACGCCAAGATTTATATTGTTGATGAGATTTCTTCTTTTCAATGCTTTTCACATCTAATTCCTTTAATGTACAAAAAACAAATTAAGAACTCTTGACAGCAAAATTCACGTCTAATATTCTGACCAACCAAGAGTTCTCTTGTCTCATGAAGCTCATGTTTTATTCTATTTTTAGTGGCAGAAATAGATTGTTCTATGCTAAAAAGTTATTCCTGATGTAATTGCATTAATAATCCAGTGATTTATTTTAATACATTCTATAAAATTTGGCCAAATGCTTTTTATGGATGTTTAAATGTCAGAAAACACAGGAAAGACACAAAGCCTTGGGACAGTGCTGTTGGCACATATAAATACACTTTGAAGAACTTTTAAAAATCAAGTTGATGTTATGTTTTTAGAGTTGTTAGGAGTTCTGTGGAGGAAAACAATAAAATTGTCTCCCTCCATAAGCACAATACTTGCATGATAATAGGATTTCTTTGGAACACATCTGAAAGTGTGAACACATATTGCTCCCCTTGTTGAGCTTAATCCTGAATAAAATAGGGTATATGTACCATGTAGATATGTGCTTTTTGATATGTTTTCCTAGCTAAGAAAGCAGGTAAAAGTTGACAACAGAAATGTGCTGAGATGACAGGGATGTATTTTGGCGTATATTCATATAATTCTTCCTTTTTAAAACATTTTTAATAAATACTTTGTGATTTCAGTTATTAGTAATTATAGCAAGATATCTGAGAATAAGGGCATGGAGTTCACCATTCTTATTGTGGGTAAGAATTAAAGAAGTAGAATAGAATAAAATGTTTTTCCATGAATAATGCTGAGGGATAAGGGTCTCCAAGACAGACTTTTGAAGACATCCCATTCAACATATCTGAATTTTAATACATCAGCATATAAAGTGGAATAGAGGATACTTGTGTAACTTCCAAACCTAGCAAAACTTTTGGATGTACTGCATCTATTTAAATAATGCTGTGTGGTCTCAGTGGACTCCTATGAGCAAATGAGTGTTTCGTGAGGTTGGTGATCTACCAGCCTCAAAATGAGCTATGGAAACTCAGAGCATATATCAGGTTTTTTGTAGTGTATCAATCTGTTTTGAATGAAAAAAGAAGCATTTTTCAGAAGTACTTCAAAAACCAAGGAATTTGGACTGCTTCAGTGCTTTTTGAAAATATTACCCTAAGAAATAAAAAAGGAAACAGCATTTTTATCTTGAGGTTCAGAATTGAGCAGCTGGTGATCTGAATGTATGATGCACAAGTTCCTCCCTTGCAGTTAAAAATGATCAGCTTTCAGGAAATACTATGGAATTTTAATGAGGAATCAATTATATCTGTAAGAAAACTGTTTTGATGAATGACACATTTTTTTGCATGTACAATATTCAAGGCCTGCAAGTAGTTTGAACATTGAGCCATTCATCTAGAAAGAAGCTAATCAAGCTGACGTCTTTTTACTTCTTTCTAAGGTGTTAGTGAAATATAATTTACTAGGTTGTCAGTTCAGTAATGTTTGACAGATTCTTCAAGCATCCTACAAGGGTCTTAATGATAATGAGATCATGTCAAACTACAAACCTAAACAGTTTAAACAATGCAGCCATTCCTGCATTGTTCATGCAGTTAATTTCCATTGGACAGTGTTCCTTCATGACAGCAGGAACATGTTGCTCTTGGAATAACTTTAGTATGGGTGGACTATTGCACTTGAGTTTTTCAAAAGAGTAGGAAAGTTGAGGGCTATTTTGCTACTTTTTTCTCTCATCATCTTTCAGGAAAACCAGATTAAATTTCTTTCTAACAGTTCCTCCCTAGAGGTCTCATTTACTTGTAAGAAATTTTAGCATTGCTTTTTCAACTGAAAAAAAAAAAAAAGGCAACATAAGCAAGATTTTAATGATTACCTGGTTATATTTAACATCCATAAAAATTCTCTTGTTTAGAGAGCTCAAAATAATTGAAAATATATTGTTTTTAAATTATGTATAGACTGCAGAAGGGGAGCAAAGTCAGGAAAAAATTACTTCCTTGGAACAACTTCTCTGAAACAAGCCTAGTATGCAGCCCAGTTATCATATAAAGCCTTATTGAACACTGCATCTTTCCTAATGAATACTCTGCACACATGAAGTCCCTCATGCAAATGCAGTAATGATAAGGTTCTGAATTTCTGGAATCCAGTCACAAAAGAAGCTAATGCTGCTTTTGCCATACAAGCATGCCATACAAGCAGGGTCATGTTTTAGCTGCTGGTATGTCTGAACATAACACTGGCAGAGAACAAGCCACATTGAGTGGTGGTGTGACAAGGTGAGATGCTGGGAACAGTCTTCCCAAGCATGTTACTTGCATGCCTGCACTGTTCACCAAAGGCTTTACATGTTAGGAGTATTTTTTGCTGTCCAGATCAATGAAATTGAAATACCCAATGTGATAAATCAACTACTGCTAGAGTTTGGTCACTATTGTTTTTCAGTACAGCATACAGTTAAGTCTGACAGGTTAGCAGGTGACATTAAAGCAACATGTGGGTAACTGTTAAATTTGGTTCCTGGTGTGATAATATCAGCATGTCATGCAGTCCTCAATATGTCCCTTGAACATATCCTGTATCAACACTTAAAAAATGAATTCAGAAAGTTAGAAGGCTTGAATTAGTGGTGCAGTTTGCTGAGATGTGGAGGATACTCAGCTTTGTGTCCTGGCATGTGGGCCAGCAGAAGATGGCACAGCTCATGTTGGTGTCTTTCTGAACTTCTTTGTAGCTGCTGCCTTTCGCTAACGGCCAGGATGATGGTGCATCTGCCACAGCAGATGGAGTGGCATAACTGTTTCTGTGGAGAATCTGAAGCTTTTGCACTGAGTTTGAATGCTCTGTTCTGGTGTGGGACTGGCTCTCCTAGTTTTCTAGGAGAGAGCAGAGAAATACTGAGGTGTGGAGCAGTGATCAGCAGTGAGGGCTGACTACAGTTATTCTGTCATATACACAGCAGTGGCTTGAAGTCCTCTGCATCTGAAATGTGTGTTAACAGTGAGTAGTCTTTCAGATTCTGAAAGATGTCTCAACAGTGAATGCCTAATTGAGGAAAATGAAGCTTCTGAAGGAGGACAGTAATAGAGAAGCTCCAGAGTAGCCTGTAACTGAGCAGAGAAGGCATCTGCTCAAGTAACAATCATAACCTTCCAGGTTTTCTCTGCTTTTTCCATTCAAATCAGAATGCCTTTTTTTTTTATAACTACTCTCAACTTTTCAGCTATGGAAAAAAACTCTATTACCTCATCCTTGGCAGTTGCTTGCTGGTCTGGGTGACTGGTTAAAAAGTTACTAGAACATCCCATTTCTAATGAAGTTATCCATACAAAAAGCCTCTAATGTCAAAGAGGTTGTCACCTAACTCCTGCCTTTCTGGATGGTGGGGTTTGTTTGTTGGCTGTTTGGGTTTTGGTTTTATTGGATAAATTCCCTTCTTTTTTTTTGGTATTAGCTTATGTAGATAATGCATTGCTTGGTCGTTTATCTCATAGAGGTATGTGCAGCATCACATAACAAAATGATGTATCATGATGAAATAGCATTGCTGTGAGCCTTCCATATGTGCTTGTGCACCCTGCTCCGTAAACCCATTTCCAAAAAGCTTTTCTTTTCTTGATGGCCTATTGGTCTTGTAAAGCCAATATACACAAAGTTACCTTGCTAACTGAGAATTATCTGTATTTTGTGGGTGCTAAAAATATTTTTATGTGAAACCAAATGATTTCTAAGGAGTTGTTTTAAATGCACTTGGCATTCATATCTGATCCAATGAGAAACACCTTTCATCACAGAGATTCAAATCCTTTTTATCATTCAAATTCAATTATATTTTCAATGACTTGAATGGTCTTGATTCAGTTATCTCATAATTGTTATATATATACGTTCACCTTAGTATATAAAGGCCTTGCTTGTGTTTTTTTGTAGTTCCTGAAGTATTTCATATTGATCATCGTATGTTTGAAAATCCTTTAGTTTTGAGAAATGAACGCTTCCTACTTGGGGGAAAAAAAAAAAAAAACAGGAGGGAAGGATGGGGAGAGGAGGAGGAGAAAACAAAAAAGAATGCTCAGTTAAGGAAAAAAAAAAAAGTGTTCTCAGTGCTCCTATATTTTTCATGCACCCAGAATTTCTTAGTGTAGATCTCAGGAATGTTGCAGTAGGGATTGTTTTCCTTCTTTTCTGCCAGCTTAGTTGGGCACTGCTGTTACTAAGATTTAAACTGAGAGGCTTCTGTTTCTGATGTTAAAAAGTCTTCAAGAGCTCTTCAGGCAGAGACTAACTCAGGGATAAACTCAAGACAAAGTGACAAAGACAGTCTGTTCCTGAGGAAATCCTGAGGAATGGAGGTAAAATCCATTTACTGTAAAATCAGAAATAAAGAATTAATTCTTTTATTTAATTCACCTGAAATCTACAAGAAAATCCTGATTCACTTCTGGTCTGATTCACCATTCACTAAAATCAAAACAAAAGCTCCTTGCCCTGGGAAAAGAGGGAATCAGATCTTGTGAGTCCTTTCTATTAGCATTAACCAATAAGTGTCAAAGATCTAACAGCCCTGTTGATGTGTACACTAGTCATTCAGTCCTTAAGTCTCATTTCTAAGAAATGAGAAATGGTATTATTGACATCCTATGTTGGAAGAAAGAAACATTTTCTTCTGAGCTTTTACTGTTTATATATATATATATGTGTGTGTGTGTGTGTGTGTACATATAGGTATATACGTACCTATATTCAGGTGTTCTCTTTCTATTTATTTCTCCACTGTTCCCTCACACTGATCATATTAGTACAACAAACACACAGAAATGTGATTTATACTTTTTCCCTTTATATTTTCTCCTAAATTAAATCTAAGCTGATAACAAGGAGAAAACAAATTTATAGAATGTGAGTTGAAGTCATTTCCATCGTGGAACCTGAAATGAAAGTTTTGTGTCACAAGATACTATAGGTGTTAGAGTCTTTTCTGATTAGGAAAGAATACATAAGTGATTTGAAAATAGCATAGTTTTTAATACATTCCCTTTTTAGTCCTCTTTCTGTGGCAACATCTGGATGTACATCAGTGCTGGGGTAGGTGGGTTTGTTCCTATGTTTCCAAATTTAACCAAAGAGAGAAACCAAGCCAGTTTTGTTGTGTAGATGTGTTATAAAAGCATTCAAATGAACTGTTCTCATCAAAGATTTATGTGCTGGAAGGTGGAAGAGCTCAGCAAAGAGGAGGCATTTGGCTCAGAAGACTACTTGTCATCCATGGAATGGCTAAATAATGACTCCCACAGAGTGTTGTAATAGAAATCTGTATAGGGAAATGAGCAAAAATGAAACCTTGCTCTACTTATTTGTTACCAAATGCAGACATTTCCCACTTGGGTACCTCAATTGGAGTAAAGGAAACATGTAAAATTGTTTGTGAAAGACGCATAGTAATTTACCTGAATGTGTCAGCCACTGTTGCTTTTAGAAATACTTTTCTCAGGCAGCATTCTCTGCCCATGAATTGTTCTGATCTATCAGGGCTTCCCCCCCACACACACGTAGCAGAAACACTTTAGTTTTGTCATCGCTGGGGAAGAAACAATATTGTTTTGTAAAAGAACAAGAAATGGAAAGGGAGATTAGAAGAAGCTAAAGAGCATTCTCACTTTAGCTTGGAGGCCAGAGTGGAATAAAAAGTAAATTGTGAACCACCATGATGCCATTTATAATTAGATCTGACAAAACAGGAAGGGTTAGCCCAAATTAATTTTTCCTCTCTATATGTAATTGTGGGGATTGGATGTTGCTCTGTTGGTTTTTGTCTTTATTTAAGAAGGCTAATTCATTTTCATGCTGTTCTCAATTTTGTGCACATTCTGCATTTAGGTGCTAAAATAGTTGTTCACTGTCTGTAAAACAGGAGCAGTAAAGGCCAGGGTTAATGCTATATAGATTGCACTGGGTTAGCTCTGAGCAGGGCAAGGGTATGCTGTAGAATGTCTAAATATTGCATCTGTCAGCAGATGAGAGCACATCAAGAGAGAAAAAGAGAATGTTTACAGGGTCAGTGAAGCCTTGTCATGTCAGATCCTCTCCAGATTTTGAAGTCATGGAATTGTGCAAGAAATACAGCAAAAATTACTAAACAATATATTGGTGGCAGACAAGAATGAAGTGTGCAACACCTCATATTTTCTGTATTTCAAAATCTTCAGAATGATCTCTTCCTCTTTATCTGTGTTCGTGTTTGCGTTTTGTTTGTTTTTGTCATTAAAACAAAACTCATTTTCATTTGTGTATCCTAGATAAATCTTCCATGAAGAATAAATTTGACTCCTGTACAAGTACTCACTGGATGCTGTGACAAAATATCGCAATTGCAAATCCAGGGTCCACATGAGGAATATGATGAAAAAAGTGTGCTTGGTGAATGAGTGTGCCCCTCATTTTTATAATAATGAGGGAAGAACTTGGGCTACAGTGTTATTGCTGCAATTTTTAGACATATTGTAATTAGTTTCATTTCCATAAACAGCTAAGTACTTCCAGAAATATTGCTTCCTCACTTAATCAGTGTAAATCCACCATGCCAATAATGACAGATAGATATATATATATAATCTCTCTCATGAAAGATTCAGCTTTAGGAAATTCAGCCTATTTCCACAGAAAAGAATCCTCCTCCACTGTAAAATGGTAAAGGAACACAGCTGGATGTTTAGAGAAATATCTGAAATGAATCTCTACTCCTCTCAATTTTGAAATGTGATCTGGAAACTTTTTTTTTGTTGTTTACTTAAAAAAAAATTCATTATCTGTCTTAAGGAATACAGAAAGCTTCAGTCACTCTGGTGACCTGATCAGACACGGAATCGAATCGATGTGCAATTTTATGTTCTATGCTATTCCTCATCCCTCAGCCACCCAAGAAATTTTGTTCAGCTGGAAAGGAACATTCCTGGAAATAACTTCCTCAGAGAGCATATTTCCAGCTTTTATGCAGGGCTGAAGAATTGTAGGAATTAGAAAATAGTTTCATAAGAAAATGTATTCAACTTTTTTGAACCTTCAGAAGCAATCATATTTGTCTCTTATCAAGTTTTGGAGGCAGATTTGCTCATCCCTAAAGAGATATAAACAGAAGAATGACTGAGTTACAGCAAAAAATCAGTTGAAAATGGTCTTACTTATGCTGCTCTGAAGTATAAATATTCAATTAAAAGGAAAAATAATGAAGTTTTATTAAACAAAAGAGCGCCAGCAGTGAATATTAGTGAAGCCCAAGGACATGCGTAACTCTTGTATCAACAATAATGCAGATTTTTGTGCGTATATTATGAATTACATTTTATTTTCAGTGTACATCCATTAGCATTAATCTGCAAGAACAAGAAGATGGATCCATTTGTACTGCTACCCAGTATTAGCTACAGAATTCATTACATTCAGGCACTCTCTGGCTCTTTTGATTCCTTCTGAAATGAATCCAAATATTCATCATTGAAGGACATTAGGGAATAAATTATTTTCCATTTCTAGAATGTCCACAAAAAGATCAGTGTAATTTCATTTGGTAGTATAATTTGTTCAACAAAATTTGCCATCTATTTTACTGTAATTTTGTTGATTGTGGAAGAGTTTTGCTGCAAAATCAGTGCTGCAAATATTGGTTGGTAATGATTGATCATGCAATATTACTTCTCTACGTTAACTTGTACGCTACAAGAGAGAGGAGCGTTTCTGAGTTGATGTGTTTCTTAGTGAGCTGTCTGATAGCAATATATTGGGAACTGCTTCTCTTAGCAGCCAGCATAACACAAGCTCAATCTGTATAAAAACTCTCTAAGGCATTGCCTGTGAAGCTCTGCAATTTTCTATGATCTTCACAGTAAATAGTGAAAAACAACTTCATTATCTGACTACATCATGTGAAAAACATGTTTTTGAAAGTGTTGGTAAATACCAAGATGACTTACTGGTGTTTTTGTGACCTATTCTTAGATTTTACTGCTCTAAGTGAGATGGAAATTCACTTTCAAAAAACATTTACATGTCTGTGGAGCCCCTTTGTTTGCCTACGTTGGAGCCTAGACATAAAATACAGTTTATGTGAACATAATAATTGTGAACAATGGTATATCTTATGGTGCATTTTCTGCCCCAAAAACAGCACTCCCAGTATTCACATACTACCCATCTGTAGATGTACATACTCTGGTAACAGCGTAGATATGCTCAGAATTTGCCTGCAAAAAGAGAAGAAAATAAAAAAGGACTGATTTTAAAATTAGTGGATTACAAATGGAAAACTAAGATACTTTCATTCTCATAGCAATCAGAGCTGGTGAGTTTCATGCAAGAGGTTTGATTAAGAAATTTCATGAAGTGTTATTTAAAAATTGCATTACTGGCTTTCCATCCCTTCCAGGCATATAATTGCTGTAGAAATCTACAATAACTTTCCTTATAAAGCGCAGGATATTCATAGCCTAGATATTTTTTAGTAAAGGAGAAATCCTGAAAGTAAAATTCTTCCTGATATTGAAGAAAGAATTTGTAGTTAACTGCTTTCAAAAATGTTAGGAGGTTAATAGGCAGAATGGAAGGCTCTAATTATGAAGTAACTTGACTGAAGCATGAGTTAACTGGAGAATTAACAGAAGTAATAATTATATATATAATGTTATTTAAAACTTAAAAGTGAGATAATGAATTTAAAAGACTTAGTGTTGAGATAATGCCACACTATTCTTGCTAATAATTCTGGTTATGGTTGCAACTATTTCTGTATTGCTCAAGTGTATTTACCCAGCCCTCCTCTTAAGACTATGCATTATTAGTGAGAGAGTTGGAATGAGAGATGAGAAGACAAAGACCGGGCTGGTTAAGTTCTGCAGCAGCAGAATATCCTTGCAGGGAATGCATCTTCAGGGGATTTTCTCCATAATGGGGAGAGAGGGACTATGCGGACATGATAGCATCTGATATTTCAGATCTGTTGGCACTTTATTGTCCACTGCTGCTGCAAAGTTGTCAGGATTAGTTTGGCATGTCAAGCTAATGCTTCAAATTCTCATCTTGAATGTGTTCAATAGGTAGGGCAATCTTGCCAGTGTAGGAACTTTCTTACTGGTGAACTTCTGGAGAGTTGGAAGAGTTAAACCATACTTTATTTTCATCTCCAGGTGTGCTACAGATGCATGCATCTCCTCTTCAACAGAAAAAGCAATTCAGATGTTAGTGTGCTTAATACAGAACTCAGACCAAAGAAATTACTTGGTTGCTTCTTACAGAGCATAATGTCATAGAGCAAGGTTTCTGTGGACTGTAGACTTGACTTTCTTTTGTGTCTGCTAGAACACATGATATGTGAAATGTTCAGTCTTAGGAAATGACGCAGGTCAATGTGCATAGATTGTTGAGTGTTTTCCTTACTACATCAAGTGTTCTTATAGTTGCTTCTGAAGTGTAATGTGGACATACGCCTTTGATGAGGTAAGAGTTTATTTGCAGTGAACGGGTAAAAGCCAGATAACCAGTGCTATGTTTTTTGTAGTTAATGCTATGTATAATTCCTGCTGTAGGAGGGTAATGTAATGGAGCAAATGCATTGGGGGAAGGATACAAGACAGACACTTTTGAATACAAGATACCATTTCGAGCATGATATGAACCTGAATCTTTCTTTCTAAGCCCTGTGGTAAGAGTAAGCGTAACAACGTTATTTGAACTTCAGAACATTTCAGTGATGCTATTATTGAAAGAAAAATTTAGGGAGTGGATGTTATTTTAATCTCTAGATAGGACATGCATTACAAATGTGCATTATGTCATGTCTTTCTGCTGTCACAAAAAATTAAGAACACCAGAGGAGATGCATTTGCATCATTCTTCAGGGAGTGAGCCTGATGTTTTGAACATTCAAAAACTAGATTAGAAACACCATATGCTACATATATAGATGTAATATATATATTTAAAAAAAAAAAAAGAGCAACATAGGATAACTTTAGACTCTCAAAGCTGGGTGAGCCTGGGCAAGTTCCTGTAGGAACAAAGCATTCAAAAAAGATAGCATTAACTGGAGATTCAGACTTGCCCATAGACATCCTTAGATTTATAGCTGAAATTAGCCCCTAATTTCCTGCATGCTTCTTCTCTAAATGCCTCCCAAAAGAAACTGTCAGCATGTTGGAAATGGGTGCAGAAAAGTAATACTCTTTTTTTTTTTCTTCTTTCTTTCCTATCTGTACGATCTCCAGGATAGAGAATACCAGGTTGTTTTATTTGTTTGTTCTTTTTTTTTTTTTTTCTTTAATACACCATTCTGGCTTTCTCATATGTAGTTGAAACCTTTTTATTTTTCTCTGATGCTGTTCTTCACTTATCTATTGTGTTATTCTGCCATATTTGGGAGCTATTTGGCATTGGTCCCTGAGTCAAACTGCTGTCTACACAGAAAAAATAAATATATTAATTGACAAGAATTGTTTCCCTCGTTGTTTCATTCACCTCTATAGAGATTGCCTTCTACCTGTTGTGCTTGACATTGATTTTTTGGTGCAGAATGCAAAACTTTCATTCATTTAAAGAAAATATTTTCCATCTCAGCTGTGAATAATGACTTCTTTCTTTAAATGCAGGGAAGTCAACAGTGTCATGGAGTTCATGGAAATACAATTGCTTAGTGTTTATTGCATTCCTTGCTAAGCCTATGGCAGTAACACAAAACTGTTTAATTAGGTAACGTTATTAATTCACAATGAGGTGAAGTTCAACCCACTTATATCTACTCTAATAACTTAAAGAGCTTTTTAAAAAAGTGATTTGTCGGAATGATAAAAATAAATAGTTCATCTTGTAAATTGCACTGCCCAAGACAAATTCTCTTAAGTAGAAATGTTTGCTAACGAAAAGATGCTCAGCTTAAATAAAATATCAGATTAGCTTATTTGTTTTCTCATGTATCTGAGAGAGGCAGGTATTCTGACTTAAGAAAATAGAGATATTATCTTACAAGATGTTTTGACCTATTACTGAAGCAACAATCACACTGCTTGTATTCATGGCCCTTGTTTTCCATCACCATAATCTTGGTGGATATGTGAACATTTTCTTTAAAACTTCTGGAAAAAAAATATTAGGAGAACTGTTCAGCGTCTGAATAGAATAAAAACTTACATAAGAGAATGTTGGCCAATTTGAATGCAGATCACAAAAAATTCCAAATTGCCTTAATTCCTTAAAGTTTACTCATAAGGAAGTATGAGAATACTTGAGATGATCTTGACCTCAATTATTTTAATATTTAATTCTTACACTTGCATGGCAAAGGTCAGGATGTTTATCTCAATATGATTTATCTTGCTAGTATAATATTAAATGTAATATCAAATAGAGGACTACAGTAGGCTATTGATATATAAATATATAGGAGAACCCCAGTTTTGCCAAACTAAGTGAAGAACTGTAATAGAAATTGAAAACCTGTTTACGTGTCTTAGTAACGATGAACCTGGATCACACTAAGTAATAGAGCTGCTACTACCCTCAGTGCTATATAATAACAGCTGCAAGTAACAAAAAGGCATGATCTTTAATGGGGCATATTCTCTTGTCAGCGAGGAATAAAACAGTGGGAGGTGCAGTACTGTCAGATAATCAACAGGGTTGCACCTACTCACATCATCTGTATTTTCATAATTACACTTTGCAGCTGGAAAGTTGGTAAAATGCAGGTACTACTTCTCTAACATTTAGGGAAGAAGTGCTGCAGCTGAAAGGATTTTCTCAGGTTGCTTCTCATCAGGTGCTAAAATGCAGTGCTTTTCAACTTTCCATGAGAATGTGAAATCAATGTGGATTGGCACATTACAGATGCTCTTTAAAACTTTGCAGATTTGAAATCAGTAGGTGTCTTTCTACAGTTTGGGATCCATCTGTTGCTATCTCAAATGAAGATCTGGGGACAGACTATTGCTATTTTTCTTTTTTATAAGAAAAAGCGTTGCAGTTGAGATGTTGTAGCTGTAGAGGTAAAACATTTCCAACAAAAGGGAACAAAACAGTTTAGATTTTGGGCTACTTAATATCAGGGTATAGAGAAAATGATTAAAAACTGAGAGACTATTTAAATGACATCTCAAATTCTTTAAATGATGACTGTACTATAAGGGCAAATATAAAGGGAAAATGGAATCTAGAGGTTAGTTTTTATTTTTTCTCTTCAAAAATGATGGATTTCTTTCTATCTTAAATCCCCACTGGCAAAACACAGGCAGCTCTCCTGGAGCTGGAGATGGTACCAAAGGAAAAAAATATATATCCCAAAGCTGTGAGTGGAAAAAAAAAAATCCAATATTCTGTAAAAAATTTAAGTATTTTATCAAGATGTCCTTTTCATTCTTAGAAAAATGCGTAAATTCAAAGTGATGCAGGCCTCGGGCAATGAATATTTAGTGTCAACAAATTATGTAGGATTCATACATTATATTTTTTTTATTATTATTTTTCTGCCATTCAATAATTAAAAAAAAGTTACTATGGCAACCTTGATAGGATCTGGTATACAGTATTAGATACATGAGTCAAATTCAGACCTGATATCTCTCTATGGATGAAAGCATCTTGTGCATCAAGATTATTCCAAAGAGAAAGGATTGTCCAGTGAAATGAAGTTAAGCCCTTGCCTTTAATGTCACCCTCTTCAATGCTATGGTTGGATTGTAGTAAGGAAAAAAAATGACATGAATGTAGAATTGTCTTTCTTTTATGCCCCCAAATTAAGAATCAGAGGTGTTTTTGTCATGTAGTAGCAATGAAATGAAAACATCCTTTAAACCATAGTTCTGGGTTTTCAGATATCTATAGAGATATCACATATCCATCTATGGCTACGTGTAGTCCGTGCTCTTCCATGGACAGTCAAAAATGTACAACTACTCAATGCCTTGTCTAAATCCTCTTGAGTCAGAGGCAAGCTCAGGACCAGCGTATGGGATTTCCAGGCATCTGGTCTCATATGTTACGAAGTAATCAGCTCATTTAATATAACACAATGTTTTAATTACTGTGGATCTACTTATTGCTATTATATTTAAATGAAACAGACATTTTCTGTTGCAAAACAAGAATTAGACAAGAACAAGATGTACTGCTAACCACGTCTCTCCTCTTTAATACAGATGTCATATGATTCAGGTTTCAAATTCCCTATTAGGAAGGAGAACATCATAACCTCCTTAAGTTCTTATTAACTGATTTTACTTTCTTTAAAATGTATTTTGTTAAGCAAGCAAAACCTAAAACCTTCCCATGCACTGTGATTGATGACCTTTCTCATAGACTCCATGAACAGAAACAACTGAAAAATATTGGAGCAATTAAGAAGTTCCTGCACAGGCTATACACTTATCAAAATGACTGGTACAGGCATTCAGCTGGATCATTGCCCCTTATACCTTAACTACTGTCAAATCAGGTCTAATGGCACCTATGAAGACTATTTTAGGCACATTAGCAAAATGCCACTGTGAACTTTGAGCAGCAATTATAGGCATAAAATATATTGGCCTTGCAGTGATTTAGAATGAACTCAGCAGCACCTGTCCAGACATGAATATCTTACCATTTACTATTTTTCCTTGCCTTACAGGTATTAGCTGTTAAGTTAGCATTTGCTTTCTTTCCAGAAAGAAAGCAGACTTCTGAAAGTGTGAAAGCAAAAGTAATCAGTGACAGAGCATTTGTATGGAAGGTCTACCTTCAGAATGCCAGTTACTTATGTAAGTAATGGGATGGAAAGAGTTTTAGGACAGATGGCAGTAAAATGAATGGGTCTATTGGATATTAATACACCTGCTGCTCTGAAATTGTATTTTAAGATTTATTTTTTTAGGAACACAAGAATAGAAGAGCCCTTAGGTATTGAGTCTTGCTCTCTGCTATTGATGGCACTGCTATCTGCAGTCTCTTTCCTGCCTTTGCCATAATCTTCTCAAGCAGTGAAGTTCTTCTCTGTTTCATTAGAGGGCTAGAACTAGTTGACTGGAAGGGACCTCTGGAGGTCATTTGGTTGAGGCCCTTGCTGGGAGCAGGGCCAGCTTAGATCAGGTTGCTTAGGTCCTTGTCCATCAAGCTTTATGTATCTCCACAAATGAATGTGTTTTCAGTTGAAATCTGAAAATGCTGGTACTAAAACTGCCCTTTAGCTTGTATAGGACATCTTGTTCTCCAGTGCTGGTGCTCTAATTTCATTTATGATGTAATCATGCTCCATCTCAGCCTGCATTTATGTGAAGAGTATTCTCTTTTCAGTTTGTCTCTATATGTATTATAGTTTTCTCAGTCTTGTACATCCACTTGGCTTCTTGATAATACATAATGTATTCTAAAATTAGTCTCTTTCTTAGTTTTTTAAAGCCATATCTCTCATCTCACAAACCAATGCAGAACTTTAATTTTTTTTCAGTCTGAATGTGTTTTCTTGTTAAATGTTTCTGTGATATTTTAGGGATGAAAGATGGATCAATGGCTTTCCAGGTTCTCCTTTCAGATACTCCAGCAGAGTAAACCATATAACATACTGAGCCAAACATCTGAGTGTTAATTACAAGGGGACACAGGGTATTTTTAGCCTAAAAAGAACTAAGTGGTAGGTTTTAAGCATAAAAAGATATCCAGAAAGTTTGCTACCATCAAGTGGATGGCAATAGTATATTTCTAAATTAGTTTTTTTTCTTTTTCTCCCCTTACAACTGTATGCTCTGCTTTTAAATTATTTTATTGCTTCTCCAATAACTTCACAAATTGATTCACTATATTTGAATGGTTTCTGTAGCAGGCAAAATGACCAGCCCACTTTTCATAAAGAGAAGCATGAATTTCAATTTCCTTGTGGTCTTTTAACTGTTTTTTTTTTTTTTTCTTAGTCTCACTGTGGTTTATGTAGGAATCTTCTCCAAAAGTATGCTGAAGCCTGAAGTGGTAGGAAAGAAAAATTAACTCCAGGCTATAAAAATAAAAAGCACAGTCTAGAAAGCTCTTAGCTAGCAAAGTCATTAGCGGACTGAGAAGGTTATCATGAATCGCCTTGTTTAGCCAGCTACAGTGTAGAACCATGATAGAGAAGGGTAAAATTTCTTTTAAAGAATGGCAAATCCTGAATTTGAATTGGTGCTTGCTGAGGTGAAGGGGGAGAAAGGTGAGGTGCAAATAGAACTAGCTGTTCTCTGAGTGATAGTCCTGCTTTCTACCATTATGCATGTACTAACCATACTGTGCTGTTAGGCATTTGGTAACTTTCTATGCAACGCATATATTCTCCTTTTTCTTAGCTTACTCTTTCTGTGTTATTGCTTATACTTTCTCTACAGGACTACAGCCACAGTTTTTACTTTGACTGATGATGACCTCTCAGTAACTCTGTCTAGGCTGAAGGTAGAACATCTTTATCTGCTAAATGAGGGAACTTTCTTTCCACATGAGAGACCGTTGCCTCACTGAATGCATACAATATAAATCAAAGCATGTGCCATTATTAATAAATAAGGCATTGGATAGGCTTTGTCTGGAAATCTTGTTGAAAGTACTGATTACTATCCTATGACTTTTGAAAAATGCATAATCACCTTTGGGGTCTTGAAGCATGGAATAATTAGAGCACAAGTTTGAGAGAGAGTTTGGACTATAGAGGGAGACAATTTGCAAAAAGTGATTAATTTTAGAATTAACTCTTTTTCTTCTTTTCCAAAACTAACTGAATTTTCCACACAAGTATATCAGGAAATAAGATTGAATTATTGATTTTTTTTTGTTGTTGTTGGCATGTTTCAAAAATTGGACTAATGCTAGTTATGCAAAATTAATGCTATTCAATTCTGATGCACTTCAGGTTTCTGATATTGATATTTATGATTACCATGGACCAAATAGTCAGAAAATGTATTGATTGCTATTGACAGGAAATGGAGTTCATCAATATTGTATTCTAATGTAATCTCGGTTGTCTTAGTAGAATCAAGCATTGGGTAGTTCCTGATATGCCTGTGGTTTTGTTTGCTTTCATACCCAGATCTGTATTCTGTAGGGTCAGTTGTTTACAGCTGTGAAAAAGACAGTAGAGGAAGTCTAAAGCTATCTTCCATGCTCTTTTCCAATCATGTCTGTACACTGCTCTGGATATGAGGGGAAAAAAAAACCTACCCAAACAAAAATAAATCATTTATAGGGCAAAGCATGATCAGTAGATAAGGATTTCCAAAAGTGTCATGGAAAATCTATAGTGAGAGCTGCTACTCAGCTCCTTTCTTATAATCTGATTGATACCCCCCTGACGTATTAATCTATCACAATTACATGAACAAGTGCATTGTCTTGCCTATGGAACAGATAATAAAGTCGCAGGAAAAAAGACGACTTAACATTTAACAATAGCAATAAAGAGGAAAACACCATGTAAGTACAGAATAAAATTGTTTTCTATTATACTGTTAAGCAAGAAATAAGTACCGTCTTGTAGTTTAACAGAAATCTTTAATTAAAGATGTCACTGGCACTATAATCTATTGTTTTGGTAGCCTTTAGACTGACTTTTACAATATGTTGCACCTTATTTTTTTTTTTCAGTTTCCAGGATCTCTGACTAGAAATCTTTTAGCCAACTATACTTGTTCTTTTGAATTTCATCTTATCTCACAAGAATGAATGTTACAATTTGCAATTCAGAACTCTTTATATCTTAGTAACCATGCATAAAAATTAATTCAAGCAAAGTGTAATTTAGAATAATAATAACATGCTTTCCAAATGTTTCCTACACTAATCATGATGAAGACGGTTACTATGGCACCACTGCTGGATTTTATTGAAAACAAAGCAATTCAGTTTTGTACATACTCTCTTGAGAGACTGTTACTGTTTGTTAAAGAGAAGTGAAGGATGCAAGTATGAGACAGTAAGAGAACCTTCTGTTTTCTGTTGAGTGAATTCAGTGCTTAGTAACATTTTGATACAAAAGCAATAGAACAGTGTTTGTTTTCAGAGAAAGGTTCTGAACTTTGCTATTTGTCAATGGATATTTCTATACTTTATGTACATATAAAAGTGAAAAAGAATGAAGCGCTTGTACTAAGTTTTCTGCCAAAATAAATATTAGGCCCATTGTAAGTAATTCACCCAAGTTATTAACTGTGGGGTAAATAAACCCATTGAAGTTTGCTTGCCTCTGTTTACCCAAACCATTTTGCTGACATGAGGCTGAATGCGCCATCCAGACTTTCAAATAAATGTCACCAAGGAGCTTGTTAAAAAGATTGACTCCGGGGGGGAAAAAAAAAAAGCACAGGAATCACGGGCCAGTTTTTCTGATAAATGTAGTTGTAGCTTTGTAATAAACTTCCAAAATGGGATTCCTAACGTGTTAAGCAAGGTTGCCAGTATAGCTCATAGATATCAGTGTTTAATAAGGATACGGCCACTGCACTATCTGTATAGGAGCAAGCATACATACCCTATCGAACGAATACCTTTGTGGGAGAAAATGAGTTCATTGAGAACCACATTTGTAATGCAGTTGTCATGCCATTGGTTCTCCTAATTTATCAATCATTTGATGTATCTTAGTTTTGCACTCTTATCTATTGATCTGTCTGCCAGCCCACTGTACCCCCATATACTATTTGCCTTAATTTTGTTTTCCTGCTGGGTGTTAAATTGATGTATCCATTTTCTCGCTTTGGGCCATCATTTCATTCTGCCTGTCATTTACGCTACTTCTGAGTTAAGAGACAAAAGAACTATCTTGGTCTTTAGTCTTCTGAAAGAGCTCAGAATAACTTGGGAGCAGTAAGGGGCCAGGTGGGGAGCTTCCCTGTGTTGGGAAAGAGTTGAGGAGCTGCACAGAACCAGCTTCTGGTCAGTAAATGGGACATGGCAAGGGGGAAGAGAAGGGCTTCAGGCAGGGTATTTGCATGGTCAGCAGCCAGAAATGTCTCACTTTGATATTGGTTAGCTTCTAGCATGAGACCAGATGGATAGAAATATCTTCATCACTTTCCAAGCTTTTTCTTATTAGGTAATATGTGTATTATATTTAAATTTATGCAGTAGGTGTCTCTAGTGGGAATGTGAGTCTTGAGCTCAGCTTTTAGTGCTTACTCAACTTAGTATGTGAAGAAGAGCATTTAAAAAATCCAGATTAAAAAATACTTTAGGATTAGATGAAGCCTCCTAATTCATAGGAAAAGTGTATCTCAGTGTGGGAATTCCTGACAGAATTTTAAGAGAATGGTTGGGAAGCTGTGCTTCATTTTGAAGCATGAACTTCAGATTTATTTCCAGATCAAGATTTGTGCAACTTCAGGAATCTCATCATACATAGAAATTTTTTTCATGTAAACTCTATCAGTGGGTCTGTACAGCATCCTGTTTTGTTCCTTAGCTATTTCCTCACAGAACTTTTATTTTCCTTCTGGCTATACTCCGGTCTGGTTCTCTTTTCTTTGAAACTTTTTTGTAATCCTGCAATTCACGCTAGTATGAAATATAGAAGACTCGTGACATAGAAGAGGTGACTGCAGATAAAGAGAAAATGGATAGACTGTAAAGTAACATGTAGAATAAAAGTATTTTTCTGAGATTTCTAAATAAATTGCTCCCTAATTCACTAATAACGCAGTATTTATTTAGTTTGTCATAAAGAATGATTACTGAATATGAAACACAAAATTCATAATAGTGAAGAAGCATATAAGGAGTTAGGAGAAACCGAACAACAGAAAGACAACTTCTAATATTTAACTGCTTTCCTTCATAAATCACTTGCTAATGAATACAAAACAATGGGACAGCACATCAGAAGCAAAATTGATTATTTAAGGAGAATAATTTTCAAAAACACACCTACCATAAATTCTAATGCAAACAGTGGATATAAGGTCTCTCTTTTGCGTGTTAAAGAGAACCTCAGACTCTTGATCTCTTTTTCTTTCTGTCATCAATCAGAAATGAGAATCAACAAGTCTGGATAGACTGAAGATAGACTATTGTCACAAACTTGATGTTGCTTCCTTTAGTAGTAAAATCTTCACTGGATTCCTTAGATGTAAAGATCCCAAAGTACTGAGCTGCTAAGAGAATTACTGCCACAGAGATAAACTGGAACACAGGCTCTGCAAGTATGTGAAATCTCTTAGTATGTGACCAAATCAAGCTAGTACCACTCTCCAAAAGTGAGAGACTTCATGTGTCCACCAAAATTCTACACAATTAGGGGCTTATATCTAATTGGCCTGATTCAATTCTGTTTTAAAGTAATCTTAGAGTTCAGCTTGTCCTGAAAATTGTTGTAATTATGAAGAAGGCACAGGGATTCATTCTGCACTGCTTGAAGAGAACTTTTTTTGAAATAAGCATTTAGTATAAGCTTCATTGGAATTGGAAACATGATTGTGCTTTCATCTGCAAAATAAATCAGAAAAGGGAAAAGACTGCTAATGTGAGGGTTCCTTGGGAAATACAGAGAGGCAGAACTAAAATGTCCACAAAAAAATACTAAAGCAAGTATTCCACATAACATCAAAATCAGTTTTCAAAACTATATATTTGGTTATGCACAAGAATATTTTGCCACCTTTGTTGATGGTAATTATTCTATGTCCTTCAGACTTGACACACTTTGTTTTCTAGCATCCAAAATATTCTGTCCCTACTGCAGAAACCTATTTCCAGGCATAGGCAAGACAAAATGCCTTTGAAAGGTTTCAGAACGATAGGAATTTGGGTGCATGAGAAGAATGAAATATTCTCTGCTGTATTTCCATGAATCAGCTCATTTAGCAGCTGATGATTCTTGGCACAATGCTCTTTCCTTTTTTATTTTTTTCCTTATTTTCCTCCCATGCTAACCTACTCTTGGTCTCAATGGTTGTTTTATTCAAATAAGGACTAGAGCACTGTACCCCTATCAACAGCCCCAGGTTACTGCTGGCTTCCAGTTTAATTCATCAGCATGTGTTTGTTATCACAGTACATTGTTCCTACTTTCTCATTTTAACATCCTCAATAGGACTTTCTATCTCTGGTGTAAGAGCTCTTACAGTTTTCATTACAGGGAGGCAGAAAATTCTGAAACTACTATTGCTGCTCCAACAGCTTTTTGGTAGTCAATATTACGTTGGTGGGGTAGCAAAGGTATCTTCCAGACCCCATCAGGTGCACAAGGATGTGAAAATAATAGGGGGGACCATCTGTGTTATTGCTAGTGTAGGAACAGTGAGTCTGTTCACTACTGCAAGCCTGATAATGCTCCATGGCAACAGAAGGATGATTATAAGTAATGCAAGTCAAGGGATATCAGAGATGTACAGAAATTTAAGGAATTCCCCGTTCTGAAAACAGAATTCTGTTTTCATTGTGAAGCTTCCTCAAAGGCATAGCTTCTATACAGGACATATTTTCAAGGCAGAATTTCTGAGAAGTAGTAATTGGTGTAAAATTCAGATCAACTGACTGTTGATTATGCTGCCTCTTAATAAAGCACTCTTGCAGGGTTTTTGCAGGACATCACAGAATTTTATGATAGTAAAAATGAGAATACAGATGATCTTTTTATTGTGATGTGATTTGAGTCCGAAGATGCAGACACACCCCTACACTGCAGATGGTTCTTATCTATTTCTTTAATTGGTGCAGTTTAAAAATTATGATATAATGTAGATGTGAGAACTTGAAATGTTTAGGAAGCATCACTGATGCATGGTTGCATGGAAACACAATGAAAATTTCCATTTAAAGAGGCATTTATGATGTTTTAAGAGTAGTATACAGGTTGCCTTTTCTTTTCCAGAGCAGGGATTTACCTTGGATATCTCCAAACATTTTTAAAGCTTCATGTGAGATGGACAGTTTCCTCCTCAAACATACCACGTTTTCATGTCTCATAAATCAACTGCAATAATTTCTGCTTCCTATTAACTAAAGTGAGCATTGGAGGTACAATTTCTGTAAGATGTGAAGGGCTGTTTCAAACGGGAAAAGCCTGTTCAAGAACAAAAACAGTTTACAGTATCTAATGAAATGACTAATGTAATTCCTGTGGAAAATGGACTTTCTAGATGCCTATTCCACAGAAGGTGAAGAGAAACATTAAAAATACATTTGCCACTGATAGGTTGAATTCATTTTAGCTGGCATAAATAGGACAGATGAGCTATTCAAATGTCTGATGAGTACTATATAATGAAATATTTATCACCTTCTCATGGTCACTGCATGAGAGGCCAATAATTTGTTTTCTCTCATCACTGGTATTTTGTGGCACTTGTAATAAATTATACATTGCAAGCTTACATTCTTCACCCTTTTTCTATTTACCTATCTAGTCTGAGATCTCATTCATCAAAATGTAGCTGGTTCTGGCACAAAAGTGAAACTATAAATTAATGTATTCTAAAGAATCATGGAATTTATAATGCATGATGGTACTGGGGCAGCATGGTAGAGTGTAACATACTCAGCAGGTGACCTTTAATGTTGTAGAGTGGAAAATGGGAAAAGCAAAATTTTTATAAAGGTATAAATAAATACAGACATATGTTAGCCTCAGTCATGCTGTCTGGCGATCTTGATTTAGGATAACACCTCTGGACAAGCAAAGCTGTTCGGGTTTTTGTCTATAACATAGCCTAATCCAATGCCATGGATTTAGTTCTTATGAGCAATGAATTCCCTAAAGCGTTCCTTCATGACAGAGACACATAAATTATCTTTTATTTGAATCGCATTAATGCAGTGGATTTAGTGCAATGAAATATTAGGATGAAATGAAAAAACTACCCCCACATGGCAGTCTTGGCAATATTTAGATGTGAAATCTACAGTGCTGAAGATGAGATTATATTTCAAAAAAGTGAAAATTTGACTCTGCTATTGCCTTGAAATATGAAGAAAATTAGAATGCTTTAGATCTTGAGCATATTTTTTTCTTAAGTTTAGTGGGTAAGCAAATCTCTTGTTTTCCATTGCCAGTTTAGCCAAGGCCTTTGGTTTTCTAATTCTCAAGTATGATTGCTCAAGACACAATCAAATTATGTTCCTGTGAAGGAAACAGTGATGTGGTCTCATAACTGTGTCTATGTTATGGAAGTGGAGGTTTTTGTCTTAGGTTTTTTTCTGCTTCCAGTCATATTGACCTTAGCATAGGGATACGACCACACCTTGCCTCACTTGTCCATGAAACTAAATCACTCAGTGTTGAGGGGGCTGGCATAGTTTATTATTAACTACTCAAAAAGAAAACTACTCTGAAAAATCCATAAACCTGTGAATTAATTTCTTATGGCAAAATCATTTTTCAAATGACCTCCTACTTGGGCAATACAGGAAAAATAAATCTAGAACCTTTCTCAACCAATCCCGTTCAGTTATTGTAGAAATGTTTATAGTGCAGTCCAGTAGTAAATCTGTGGAATTTGTTTCCCAAAGATATGTGAAGATCTATAATTCTCACTTTGTGTTCACTGATAAATTAAGCATCAGGGTTCCTGTCAGTATGGGCTTCAGTTAAGTGTTTTGTCTCAGAGAACAAGACCGTGGGTTTTGGAAATATATTTTTAGAAATCTCAGAATTTTGAAAGTCACAACATGCTTCTGGTGACTAAACGCAACATTTTTGCAAGTGGCCAGAGGCCTACCTTTAGTTCCAGATTTTTCATCAGCCTTCTGAGCATGTGACAACAAATTAGTGTGTGTTAGGTCTGAAAGCAGCAGCATACTTATGTCTTGCTTCTTTGACATCGATAGGGATTCTATTATAGAGTTTCTGCATCTCCTGTACAAGCGCCAGGCTGGCAACTTGATATCCGGATGAAATCTGTGAATTCCTCAGAATTTTCAGATATCAACTATGTAGCTGAAGTAGAACCACACAGAGATCATTGTTTCTGCATTTTATTTCTAAGAAGATGTGTCATACTGATATTAAAAAGAATTTGCTCAATGTATCATTTTCATATAAAACTCCAGAGGGAAGAATGCTTTCAGATTTGCGATAGCTGATCTACTGGTGTTCTCTTCAATTTATTATTTGCCAATCAAACCAATTGTCTTGCCGGCATAATCTGTCATTTTATAACAGTGTGCGTGCATTTTTTCCTTGTAATCGTCCCCATCATTTCTACCAAATAAAAATTTGATTCCTTTTTCAAACAAACAAACAAACAGAAAAACAAAACCCGAAAAGAAAAAATCATGATATACCAAGAATTTTCTGTAACAGCTGTGTGGAAAGTTCTTGTCAATGCTAATTCTGTAGGATAACGACCATTTTATTCAGATTTAAAAATAAATAAATCTATCTTTATGAAAAGAGTAGTAGAAAAAATTATGTAAGTAAAAGCTGTTAGTTCTGCATTGGGATCCCATTGTGCTTAGTAAAATACTCCTGTGTAAATGCATGTGTTTGTGGCACATTTTATTAATGCATAATTCAGTATCCTTTTAATAACATTTAAGGAGTTAGTGAAATGATTTGTTGAAAATTATACAGCAAGCAGCCTTTTTACTTTAATTGCTTTTGTTTGTATATACTCATGCAAACAAATACATACAGGCATAACTGCTACGTGTTTGTTATTCCTGTAGGCAGTTTATGTTGTCAGCTGTTTTAGAAGTGCTCCGTCTGCAGTTCATGGAAGGCTGAGATTATGCAACAAAGAAAAGAGGAGCTCCAACTGTCACTGAATTTCAACACTGACTTGTTGCCTCTTGTGCTTTCGGAAACATCTTCCTGTTATTCTATTTCTTTCATAGTAATTTACTGAAAGCTTCTGACTGCATTATAGCTCTCCTCATCCTTAGGTGAAATGAGAAAATAGCAATAATCAGAAAAATTTATAGAGTTAGTGATGACAATTTTTGGAAAGTGCAGGAAAAGGCAAAATTTTGGGCTCAGGTGAAATAGTAAGATTATTTTGTACAAAAACGGGCTCATGAATTATTTTCTCAGCCATGCAACTTTAATTTTATTTATTATTATAAGCAGATTAACATTATAATCAACAATAGAACTTTACACTAGTCTTAGCTTCAGCTGGGATTGAATTGTTTTCTTTAGAGTGTCTGGTATGATGCTATGTTTTGGTTCTGGGAGAAAAAACAGTCTTGATAACACAGTGATGTTTATAGTGTTTGCTGTGCTGTACAGAGACAAAGCTGTTCTTGGTGAGGAGCCCAAGGAGCTGAGAGGGAACAGAATTGGGACAGCTGACTTAAAGTGGCCAAAGGGATATTCCATCACTTATGGCATAATGTGGAAGGAATTTTGAAGGTGTGGGTGTTCATCTTTCTCTCTTTTGTTACTCAGGTGGTGAGCTGGGCATCAGTCATTGAGTAGTGAGCAATTGTTTGTAAATTACTTGTTTTATACATTCATACGTATACGTGTATATATAGTCAAAACTATTATCCTTTTCTCTGTCTTAGTAAATAGTTTTATCTTAACCCTCAAGTTCTTTTTTTTCCCACTGGGAAGGGGGGGAGCAAGCAAATGACTGTGGTGCTCACCAACCTGCCTGGTTAAACTGCAACAGCACTGCTTAAATAGAGCATAGTATGCTTTCTCTTTTACTTGAGATACAGCAGTGGTAGAGCACTAGAGTCTGTTGTGCAATGATGTTGATAAATTATTTAATGGTGGAAAGGATTTGGTTACTTGAAATTTCTTATTCATCCAAGGTGAATTACCAAACTGGCAGAATATTTTTTTATCTCAGGCCATGCAAACTGTACTGCTTCACACACAAACATCCGTTTTCTTAATGTTTGTCCCTGATCTATGGGCTCCCTGATCTCTTGCAGGTATTGTTTCTGCTGGTAAAGATGTTCTAATATCTGTCTGTTCTCCAAATCAGTATTTTCTGTGGTGGTTGGGGACAAATCTGTTAACCATTAGTAGTATATTTAGCTTCATCATTGCCACTCCATGCCAGAAGTACTAGAGGACATGATGATACTTTGATCAATAAAAACTGCATGTAGTCATAAGCAAAGATTCATAGAAGAAGGATTATTTTTTCAAAATGTGTTTCTGTTTAAACATATATTTTACATATATAAGTAGGAATGCTTTTTCAATGATCACCTGGAATATAGTTGTATGCCCAGTGTTTACTTCTGTATTAAGGAGAAAAATATACTGCTACCATCAAATGGAATGAAAGATAACTTTCTAAAAAACCATTTGGACTGTCTACTAATAAATTCACGATCTTTCAGTTTGTTGATCACAGTGTTTAAATATCGGGCTTTGCTATGTGAAGATAACAAAAAGAGCATCAAAAAGCCCGAGTATGTATTTATACGTCAGGAGAAAGACACAATGCTTTTTTGGGAGTACATCAGAGAGCATCTAATAAAATATCAAACCACATGTTTGTGATATTTCATCCAGAATGATAATTATCTATTTTCATACAGAATTAATATTAAATTGTTAAAAATTATTCTTCTATTCTGCAGTTCAAAAATTGCCAGACTCAGTTTTCTATTTTTTTAATGTGTCTTATGAGCAGGTGTATGTGATGAATGCTAAAATATTATGTTTGAATGAACCTCTCTAGCAAGTCATTTCCAAGAACAATTATTATCATGTTGTTTGCATTAAAAACGTAATAAAACTTAAATAGTTCAAAAGCATAAACAAGCATAAAGCAAAGCCTATTATGGTACTGTTTACCAACACATTTATAATTACAAAATAAATTAAGCATGAAATGGAACACTTCTTATTTTCTGCAATAAGAGAATGAAATATTTGATGTTTCTTTACAGATTATTCTGGACAAAATTTGAAAGTGAATAATTCTGAAGGTTGTCATGGTATTTTAGCAAAACCTAAACATATCTCTTTGAAAACACTCAGGTCCATTTTCCTACAGATAATCAGAATGCCCAAAGAAGGGAGATAGGCAATTCCAGAACTCAGCCTTCCAATGGGAATAAGTATAATGCATAACATAATTTCATAAATACAAAATACCAGCCTTTTCTCTCTCATAAGTACCTTCATTTAAAGTTACAGTACTTATAAAATTGTGGAATAGCTTAAACAGTGTACGCGTTGTGTTCTTGATGTATGTGAAGTCTGTATCTGAATGCCTTTAGTCCTGTATACCTATAATTCAGATAAAGAAGGTCAGATTCTTCTCAGTTCCTCTCTTCCTTTACAAAAGCAGTGTGGTTTGTACAGAATAGATATTAGAGATTCTTGTTTCATTCATCAGCACTCTTAAAAAGTGGTAGTATGTATCAAAGATATCAACAAACCTTTTAAATTTGGGAACTGCATCTTCCTCTGAAAAATCAGCTTAACAATGAATACAATCCTCCTGCTGCATCCGTGTAATATAGTATCTACTGGCTGCATACAGCATTTTAGTAACAGATCTCAAAACACTGTAAAAACAAACAAACAAAAATCTTCACCTTGTGTGTGTGGGGTATTTTTTGCTTATTTTTCTTTCTTTCCTTTTTTTTTTTTTTTTTTTTTTTAGTCAAATGAAAAAAGAAGCAACAGCTATATATGCCCAATTTCCCTGCATTGGTTATGCTTCTTGACTCTTGGGCTCTCTGCCATGAGCCATTCTGTCCTTCTGTGCAGCAGTTGAAGATATGCAAACCTAATTTTGACTGATATACAGCTTACATAATTTCTACTTAAATGAACTCTTTTTCCATCTTCTGTGACCTTCTTTCCATGTGAGTCTAAACTTGAACTATGGTATTTGGTGGAAGTCAAACACAAGGGAGAAACATGCATTTGTTTATACTAATACACAAAATGTTAGAAGATTTGAAGATGAAAAAGAATGTATTGAAATTTAGTTGGATATTGCTATGCTCAGTTCCTCTTTCCACCATGTTAAAGAAGCAAAGCAATTGAGAGAGATGAATACATGCTTACAAGCATTCAGATGCAGAGTACTGACTGCTACTTGTTACTGCACAAGGGAAAAGTAATGGGCTGCAGAGAGATTGCTTGTCTGAGCCACTCTTGCAGGAGAAAGCTACCTACAGGTAAAGGACCTCAAAAATGTTCTGTGCCACTTGAATTCTTGGAGGAGTTGTATTTTTCCTCTCTCTCCTAAGTATATGCTTTTGAAAAATTATTTGGGTCATTCAGAAGATGATCTAACAACAGATCTATCTGTTCTGTGTGGTTTAGGATGAGACCTTTTTAGATCTGTTTTGTCTTTACGTTATTAGTCTGCAACAAATATTTCTGAAGCTCGTTTGGCTTTCTTTGTCTTACCTTGAGTCTTTCCATAATTACTGAGGAAAAAGTCAGTAAAACATCAGTGTAAAACAAAGAGCCTTGTGGAAAACAATTTAAAAGAAGCCATACCTGGACACTGAAATGCGTACAAGCTGAATGTGCTGAGGAAATTCGTTCCTAGTTGTCATGTACCTCAGCCTCCTCTTCAGCACTACATACTGCATATCCTCCCTTCAGCAGGTTTGTTTTGTCCTTTATACCTTTGTGTTTGAAGAGGTGATTTAATAAATGGACCTTCCAAATTGGTCCTCAGAAGGGATTAAGAATTTCATTTATAGGGTAGATTTAAAAAAAACAACCACCCACACTGGTACCTTGAGGCTTCTGTTAAAGAGAGGTGACCTTCCAGGCTTTCAGTCTATAGAATGCCTTCAGAAAGCTGCCTCTTCAAGTAGAACAAAAAAATTTCCTTTATTCATGACTATTGCCCGTATTGTTCACACCCATGAAGAGCAGATATCTTCATTTAACACTTAGTATAAATTGCTCCTCTATACATCCAACAGTAACAGATATCAATAGCTGACTGCAGCCAGAAGCTTCCCGAAGGCCAAATTCCTGACTTGTCAAATAGAGGATGATCTCTGCACCCTGTGTACCACATGTGGCTGTTAGCAGAAGAGTCATTTATATAATTAATGCCTGAGTTGATCTTAAAGAACGGATAGCAGGAAAGGCAAAGAACTCGGTGTGAGCTTTGTATTTGTAAATAGCTTACCTGTGTGCTGTAAACTAGGAGATTTTTCTTCTCATTTTTCAACAAATCCAGCACATATGCTTCATGCAGAGAAAGTTTGGCTATTTTCCCTGTTTCTGACATCTGATTTTTTATTCCACATGCTCACATTCTAATTCAGGAATATAATGAATATTCAAGGATATTTTCTGCTAAACTGTAGGGTTTGGGGAGCCTACCTAGGGTTGTAGGTGTCTTGGTCTGGTTTGTTTGTTTTTCTTCCTGTTGTGTTGTTTTGCTCTAGTGGAGCCAAATTAACAATAAATATCCCCAGATTCCATGAAAAGGCTGTTCAAAAAGTTAGGCTACATTACCCAAGAGTCTTGCTCAGCCTTTTGTTCCAAATTCTGCCAAACTTTGTGCAGTAGTGTTTTTTTCTGTGTGTCTAAGTGTTTGCCTTCATAACTAGTGGAAATTTTCAAGTAAGGAATTTTGAACAGTGGCCAGTGATGCCAGCATTGACAGATCAGTGTGAAGTACCAAAGCAGGATCTGGGCTTTCTTCTATGCTGCTCTTGTGTTTGACAAAGGCTCTCTGTAAACATCTAGAAAGATGCATTCCTCTTCTCCTTTGCTCACTTTCAAACTCTCCTTTGCTACAAGAAATACAATAGCAAGGCTGCTACAGTGCTGTGTCTTCTGCCCTCACTAATGCCATGGCTTTGTTTCCTTGTACTCTATTGTAGATTTGTATCCATCTTTTTTTTTCTGTTTTGTACTTTGGAAGCTCCTTGGCCTGGGATTCTCTTTGTTATGTATCCACACGGCACCCAACACAATTACAGTGGTAGTGATAATGCAGATAGGAATAGTGAGTCTGTAGAGTAAAAATGACTATTGTAAGACCTCTGTCTCTGTTGTCTTTTTGAAGACACTCGGATTAGGTACCTAGTTATCAGACTTAAGTAGACCTGGCCAGTCTTCGAGGCTTAATAACTTCTCTTTTGTTAAAAGTAGATTTTATCGTTACGATTCATTCCCATGCACGGTCTTCTTTAGTGAAAGGGGAGAACAGAACGTTGTAAATCAGGCAGATTTTAGTAAAAATTATTCAGAGTTTTTTTTCTTTTCATTGAGTAAGATTCCCTGCAGAATATGATGGTCCAATGAGCTACTTCTGTTTATTTCTTGAATTCTCAAACTATATGTAGCACACTTATGTAGCATATATTCCTTTAACAACAAAGTAAAAATGTACGTGTTTGCATTGTTTTCTTTCAATAAGTATAAAAAGTGCATTGGATGAGTGATTAGCGTGCACTGGAAGCCTTATTGCTGAGCTAATTATTTCAAAAGATTTTGTGACATAAGCCTATAATACCTACAGACTTGACTGTTCTATATCTTTCTAATATTTTTAGTGGGTTAAGTACAGTTAAGCTTTATGTGTGAATAGTCACTGGCTTTATAATTGAAATACTGACTTTATTAACAAGATTTTTCAGGGATAAAAGTTACTCATACACAAAAGGGCTTGTAGGGTCTGACTTCCATTTTCTGGAGGTGTGACTTCACTAGGAAATGAAGAAAGGCCTTCTGCTTTGCTTATACATACTTTTCTGTAGTGGCACTCTCTGAAATTACTGAGTAGACAGATAACAGACTTTCTATTTTAATTGTTATTTCTCCCTAGGCAAAATAAAATCTATTTTCTTTCCTTCTCACGCAATTTAGAAAATAAATATGTGAACTCACAATGATTCAACTGCGTGACTTTGAGATAACAGAGTGAACAAAAAAGTATAGGAAAAGCTACTAAAGAACGGAGGTCTCTGACATGTTCTGGAAGCAAAATGATGAAATTTTATTTTACATTTAAAAAATATGTCTACCTTTTTAATGAGGGCAAAAATTAAGACATCCCTTCTATAATAATATTTCACTCACAAAAGATTAATCAACTATTAATCCTATGAAGCTCTTCCAGTCCGTTTTTCAGAAAATTAAGTTTGAATTTTGTTGCTCAGAGGTAGTCAAGAATGCAATTTAGAATGAATGCAGCAAAATTCATAGCTGTGAATTTCCTTTTTGGTATATTTGATTACTGAATCAAACATCTGTATGCCAAGCTGCTCAGTGTGGGGTCAGAACAAGACATTTTTTCCTCTATAACAGTTTTCATACATAGGGATTGAAAAAAATGAAGGCTGACAGTGATTCTGAAAATCAGGTTTATGTACAGTGGTGTGTTCTTTCCTTGCAGTAACAGGAAATTATTCAACATCTTAATAAATTCAACAATGAAACCCCAACTGTGAGAATCAGGAAAACAAAAAAACAACTATAAAGATTTTGACCATCAATTGTAATTTTTACAAGAACTGCCACTGATACATTAAATAACAACACACTTTGCAACTTCAGCTCAAAGGGTTACAGAGCTGGAATTCCTGCCTATGTAGTGCTGAACATAGGCTTGATTTTGTGAAGGTGTAATTCCTAAGGTCTGACTCACTTGTCTTCCACTACTTTAGGTACAAAACTGAGGAAAACCCCTTTTCCCCATAGACGCTCGACTACTTAGCTGCAAAGGGGGGAAGTTAAGATTCACCTTAGGGTTTAAAAATGTTGCGGTTTAAGCCACTGTGCAGCTAAACACCACGCAGCCTTTCATTTGCTCATCCCACTCAGTGGTAGTGGTGAGAAATGGGGGGAATGGAGGGGGGTGGGGAAGATGCCTCCCCAGTACTCCCTTCCCCTTTCCTCTTCTTGCATCCCTCTTTTCACTGCCATGATCTACAGTCAGTTATTTTTTTTGTTTCCTTTCTAACTACAGCATTATTTCTCCCTTGATATTCCTATTCCCTGCAACCTTGTATGTATATTTAATATTATTTAAGCAACTAAAAGATTTAAAATGTTTAATTTTACACATGGTTAACTCTGTAACTCATCTTGGAGGACCTTTTCCTTCCTCTTTTTCTTACTCACTAGCTTTTGTTAAGTACATTTATTACAGCTTTTCTTTGATTAGATGTTCAACAGATTAGTCTAAATAAAAGCAGGTAGGTTGAAAGGATGGTTGGTTTTGTAGTCAAGGTACTAGGATCGTACTCAGGAAATTAAGTTCATTTTCTAGCCTTGCCATTTATTTTATGTGTGTGTGTGTGTCCTTAAACTAAGTCATTTAACCTTCTGTGCTTCCATATTCAGGAAACAGAATTATGCGATCTTTCACTATTTACTACATTCTTTTCCTATTTTACCTATCCATGTGTTGAATGGAAATAGTATGCATATACACAATATGTTCATGATATGTATAGTGGTGCAGGTGGAAAAAAAAAGGATAAATCATCCATCTCTGGAAGTGTTCAAGGCCAGGTCAAGTGGGGCTTTGAGCAAGCTGATCCTCGTGGGAGGTGTTTCTGCCCATGATAGGTGGTGTGGAAGTAGGTGGTTTTTCGGGTCCCTTCCGACTCAGCCCCCTTTATGATTGTTATACAATCAGTAGTGTCAAGTCTAAATTTACTATTTCCACATTTTCCATTAGTATAGGTTATAATTCTGAGATATCATATTCATAATAAGCATAGAAACTAATATTGCACTTTCATAATGATGTGGGAAGTCATTTGATCACCAAGACTATATGCAAATACAGAGCAGGTCTGATTGAAGTATGCACTATCTCTGCAGGATGAGTTGGGCTTGCTTTGAAATGGGTGTTGCAGATAGATATTTCCAGTGTCACGTGAACTTCAGATGTGCTCTTTGATTCTTGGATTTTAATAAAAGATCCATGCAATCCTCTGCATGCTTCACTGCTAACCAGTCATAACAAATATCCAACTGGTCAGTTGTTCTTTGAATGACTGTGTCTGCTGGCTTTAACATGTAATGGATTTAGTTAGATACAGGATTTTAATGTAAAAATTGAAATATGAATCAATTAAGGAAGAGAAAATATAAAATGGAAATCTCTGAAACCATGCTTATTAAACCTGTGAGAAAGAGCCAGATATTAGCGTGAAAACACATAGAACGTTGTATTTTATTTTCTTCTCCTTCAGTACTTGCTGCTTTCTTAGCCAAGGGAAGCACATGTAGTGCTGTTGTGTGGCAGTTAATTCACCAGGTTGGTATTTTTCACAACTATTAACATAAATTGTGTGCTTACAGTTGCATTACACTTACAGTTTGTGTTTCCAATGGGGAACTCCAAGTCATCTTCTAGCAGCTAACTTGAGACTTTGTGCCAGAAGGTAGGGAAGCAGAAAGGTGCTTTATTTGAGAAATGAAACCTAAGTTTCTCATTTAACAACTAAATACCAGTGTGGAAGTTTAAGAGTAAAACAGTACAATATACTGAAAAGTATACAAGTAAGCAGTTGATTGAGTCAGATGCAAATGTTTTCAATAAACATTTATAACTTTAAATTATTAATTTCTTACTTTAGTACAGATGTATGCTTTTGGGGATTGGCTATTGAGCTGAGTCATTTCAAACTTGATTGCAAAGACAGTAACTGCATGTTTCTTAATGAATGCATGTGTGGTGCGATTGCTATGATTATAGGTATGGCATGACTAGAATTTAAGATACTACTCCTCCCAAGACTTGCATCCTCCACTTATTTCCCATTATATTCAAGCCACCTGTTTTTTCCTGTTAAGAATGTAAAATATTAGCTGAAATAATAAATGGAACTGCATGAAAATATGAAAAGCAGACACCTAGTGTTATTTTAAGAATTCTGTAGCATTTATTAAATTCTTTGTTGAGTCTCTTCATGATGTTGATGGCATAGTTTAAAGTGACAGAAATGAGGGAACATGACCTTTAATGTCATGACATGAGATGTCACAAAAAAGGAAATTTGAGCTTAATTCAGCAAATGGCTTAATAGGAAATTGTGGTAGACAAATTGAGATTTACCTTTTGCTGTAATTTTTCTTCTAGATGAGACAAATTGAGTGAACATGAAGAGGGAACTATTGTTCTGATTTTGATCTTCATATGACATAATTGCATGTTTGTACTAGTTTTTAGGAGGAAATATGCATGGTATGATTGCCTGCAACAGAAGAGAGCTAGACCCAGTGATCATCAAGGTGTTTTCTGAAAAATATCCTGTGTTTCTAAATAAAGAAGCAGCTGCATTTTTCTGATTCATCTCATTAGATGCAAGCCAGCAATCAACTGTCTGAAACAAAACAAAACAAAAAGTAGTAACAGTGTAGGTTTTCTCTGCTGCAAAAGATCACATGTTATCATCATAAAAACTTGTTTTCAAAATGAACATATACTGGTTCAAATTTAAAATGTTATTAATTTTCTTTGTTCAGTTTACTACAGTCTGGACTGTATTTATGTGTTTCAGGGAGCAGGGCATGTTATCAGCTGACAATCATGTCATCCTCTTCTGCAATTGTCTTAATGAACATTGGCTTTGGAGTGTGTAATCTGTGTCACAGTCTAGCCTAGTTGAATTTGAGCATTTTAGGTTGTCTTCTTGATGGAAAAAGCAGTGCAGGTGTACTCTGTGTTGAAATAAAACACTACATCATGGCGAGTTGGTTGTTTTCCTTTCTTCAAGAATTTGAATTTTCCATGTTATCAAGTCTTTTGGAGTTGGCTATTTGCCAAAGCTTTTAGGAATTCCTTGATTAGCAGACTTCTTCTCACAGTCTAGAAGACTATTTTGTATTAATAAGTTTTTTACCATTTAAGTTGAGTGAGAATCAAATGTTCTACAATACCAGGAAGGTCACTAATGGTGTAGTATAGGTGGGTTCACTACATATACTGTGGGCAGCATGGCCACATGCTTATTATTCAGCTGGTAATGAAAGGAAGGAAATTTATTAATGAATTTTTTTTTCCCCACAGTCTGTAGTATACAAATCCAGCAAATACAATAGATATGTGCCAATTTATGAAAGCAGTAGTCATTCTAGTGCATTTACTGGAAAAAATGTATATATACACACGAGAAGCATCCTTTATCTTAACTAACATGCTGAAGTCTAAATTGATATGGAACTGAATTTATAAAATAAATATACCTATTTTACCATACACTGTTCCCTCAAGGACTGTAACATGTGGAACACAAAGGAGGATTCTAAGTAGAACAGTTTATTAATTACTAGTTTTCTTCTATGGAAAAATCCTTTAAGAATAAAATATAAAATGTCTCTATGGATGTGCAGGTACTGAAAGAATGTGCAGGTAAAATTTAAAAAATTTCCAGAAAGAAAATACTCATTAAAAATGAAATACCGTATATGAAGAAAACTACTTGATAAGAGAATATATCCTATATATAATTCTTGCTTTGCAGGTTATTAACAACACCATTTTTCAATAGATAAAATATTGAGTAATAAACTAAAATAGGAAAATTGCTACTACTTTTATATATTAAAAAATAATAATAATAATAAAACAAAGAAAAGAACAACAGGCAAAGAGGAGCCTTTCTAAATGACCATGTAAAGCTTCTGGATCACAGTCAAAGAGCCTGAATTCAGTTTGAAAGTGTTTTTGCCACAGTTAGTGTGACTTCTTCCATGACTATCATGGTTTCAAAAGACACTGTTGACTGAAAATAATAAGCACTGGAATAGCTGGTGTATAGTGTCAGTTCTGCAGTGACTTCAAAGAAGCTTTTGTGATGAGACAATTTTGTACATTTGGAACTTGGTTCACAGCAGGGTTTCTCCTAGAAGGTGTCCTTTCTTCTTGCTTTGAGGTTACCAAGTCTACTCCTGATGGACTTCTAAATAATACACCTTTCTGTAGTTACCTGTAAAAGTTTTGTGTAAGACATACATTTTCTGTTCTTGATTCTGTCATTTAATGAATATTATAGTAGAAGTCATGCAATTAAAATACTGTAGGAGACTTCTGTGCACACCTGGTTCTTCTACTTTAAAAGTAAGGACACTACAAGAAGAATTTGCAAGAAAATTCAAACAAATTTGAATCTATTTCTTTAACTGGGAAGATGACCCCTTTCAGTAGTGTGTGTGATACTTATTGATATATCATGGAATTAGGATCAAATCTTAAAAAAGAAAAGAAAAAGGAAAAGAAGACATGGTTTATTTCAAAATCATGTTACTTGCCATAGAATATTACTTATTGCACAGAGTTACCAGTCTTGATATAGTCCCAGGATTAATTCATGCATAAATAGAATTATTCCATAGCCTCATATTTCAGAATGATCCATCATTTTCTTAAGCAGGCTATTGCTTTTAAAGGATTTTATTGTCTAATGTTTGTGGGTTTTTTTTTTTTTTTTTTTTTTTCCTAATTATACTAGCACATTGGTGAGAAAAGTAAATTGCCTACGTATATACTGGTTAGTTTGTGTGATATTTGACTACGGCTGGATGTTCAGATTTCTATATCATTTCTTTAAGAGCAGTGCCAAGAGCTAATGACTGTGATTTGATCCCACATTAGCAGGGCTCTTGTTATTGAAAGGATTCATCATGCATAGAAATTATTTGTGCTTTAGCTAGAGGGCATATTCTATGCTTTCAGTATTCAGTGTGGAACATGCTGTCTTCATTTCTACTCACTTACCCGTGAAACAAATGACAGAAGGGATGGGACAAATGCAGCCTATTTGTCATTTTCCCCCTGTGCCTTCTCTCCCCACAGATCAATAGAAGAATGAAGATAATAAAGAACAGTCTCATTAAATGAAAAACTAAAGAAAAACAGAGTAATGTGATCCTTTTGGTTGGCTGATTATTATTATTATTATTATTTTGGCATTTTTTGATAAGAGAGAGAAGGGGGAATAGGCTAAAAAACATAAATAGAAAAACTGGCAACAACAAACTCTGTGAAGTTTACCAACACACTCTTTTAGAAGACTGTTGTGTACTGGTTAGCTCTTTTTATTAACAGGGGAATGGCCACTCTGCTTTCCAAGAGCTGAGAAATCCTTATGAAGCTACAAGAACCTCATACTGTTTGAGGAGGAAAGCTTCTTAAGAGAAGCCGGCATCCATCGGCATGTCCCTCACTATCCCCACTGCTGTTGAAGCAAATATGAAGAGCAAGTAAGAGCATTTCTTGCTCTTCACGAAAGTACAATGAGTAGATCATGCCTCAAAAAGTGTCAGCATACGATGGGCATTGGTCCTTAACAGCTGAAGAATAGAACAGGTGACTGAAGGGTAATTATCAATTCATGGGTGGCAGGTGGACTGTTGGACTTGATGATCTTAGAGGTCTTTTCCAGCTTTAATGATTCTATGATTGAATTTGCAGTGAGTAAATTCTATTACAGGGGAGTCTCCCCCTGGGAATCTATACTATAGATACAGTATTTTTGTGGATCTTAGAAATTATAAGAGATAAAATGTTAATATTAAAAAGTGTTTTAGTACAACTTCAAGATCAAACTCATAAAGAAATATTTTACTGACTGTACATATGTCAACAGATATCTTTATTTTTAGCAATATGGAATAAGCTAGAAGTCAGGTTGAAAATAGTAACACATATATAATAGTAGCATTTTGACTTAAATAAGCTAAATTAGGTTGAGATGTCAGCAGAGCTTCCCTGAGCTGAATGAAGTGGCAGTTAAAGCAAATAAATTAACTAAATACTTTACAACTTTTGTATGTAGATGCAAAGTCCCATTACCTTATGTCACGATGATGCCACAACCATAACTTGGTGTATATACACACATTTTGTGCTGTTGTGTTGCTGCTGAAAGCAAAACCAAATCCTTAGACCTTTGAAAGGACTATCATTTCTTTTTACTTTAAATTAAACCCCAGCAGAGTAATAGATACTGCACATATTTACTTAATCCCAGTAGCGGAAAATGTTCTGTTCACGTGTATGAATAGTTTTTCATATGAGTCTCTACTAGTCATTGATCACTTTCAGTGTTTGGTTTTGAATGTCAAGAGAATTTCTATTTGAATTTTATTGATAGGTGAGCATATATTTTAATTGAATCCAGTCAGTTATGACTAGAAAATAAGTGTCTTTGTGATAGAGACTGATCAGAGGATAGGAAGCTTAGTTAACAGTGTATGTTGTGGGTAAAGTAGAATCTGTATTTTTATACCATGACTCAAAGTGACTTGGTGTCATTTTCCCATTCACGTTTCATCTGAAGTATAATTATTTCCCTATGCTGAATTTTGAAAATCTTCCCCCTAAGCAACAACATGTTTGGGTTTATTACTCTTTTTTGACTTCAGTAAGTGTATTCACGGCCAAAGCAAGCCCTTGCTTAAATCCCCTAATATGAGTAATTACTTCTTATCCAAATTAATCTTGTTACCACTTTATCACCTTTATTTTTTTTCCCCTTAAAATGTTTAGGTTAATGTTTTCCTCTTGGTCCTGAATTCATACTTCTGTGGAGAGCTCTCTTGTATGTTACTCCACATCATGTATTCTCTGGACTCTGCAACTTCTGGTAGGAGCCTCAGAATAACAACACAAATTATGTGGAAAGGAAATCTTTTCTAACACTGCCAGTTGGCACCCATTGTAGAACATGTGTGTTGTGTGTGCTCTGAGGTTTGCTGACAACATGGAGGAGAGAAACTAATTGTAACTTCTCAGATAATAGGAGATGAGAGTCTCATGGTGCTGCTGCTGCTGTTTTGTACCTTTATAATCTTGCCTAAGAGCTGTAGTCAAATATTTTAGTTTCTTCTCCCACAAGCTTTCCATTCTCAGGAGAAGGAAAAGACCACAGATGCTTATGAATGAGGTGGAATAACCCAAGAGACAATATTTCTTAAGATGCAATAAAGCATTGTCAACGTTCAGCTGTCCAATTCAAGCTGTCATTGTTTTTGTATGTCCATTACAGCACTGGAGATCTTAAGGATGGCTGTAAAGAAAAACAACAAGTGTCTTTGCAGATGTTACTAATCATTTTGTTTAGATGAACAGCACAGAAGGAAAAAAAGTTCTGTGAAACTTTGGTATTTGAGTCATGAAGGCTTTGCTGTAGTTTATATAGGTCTGGCAAAGGCTGCAATATGTGTTTTATGAGTTGGCTCTGTAAAGTCTTTTCACTCCTGTGTACTTTCTGGAATTAAAAATAAAATTTTTATATATATATATATTTCACCTTTGGTGAAAAATAAATTGTGAACCAAATTATTTTAGCTTATTTAGTTACTAAGACCTTAATTAGAAGTTACTTACATTGTATATTTTATTCACCCTTTGGTGTTCAGGTGCAGGGATTTCTTTCCTGGTACTTTCTTCCTTCCAGCTTCCATATATTTTTTTTCCATCATCCATTCTATGCCTTTGCAAGAATATATGAATGACCAAAAATTCCAGCATCAAAAGAAGTGGAGAAAAAAGGAAATAGAAAATAAATCTCGATAATGATTGCTTTAGTGTATGCATGCAATATTTCTAAAAGCATAAGAACATGAGAGAGAAAACTATCTGAAACTTGGAGATATTTTTTCCTGTGTAACTGTATCTTTTTCAGCTGAATTGATTTCCTTGTATATTTATAGGGCTGCTCTTCAGGAAAAAGGAATATTCCTAAGTTAGCATTCATGGTTTCTTCAGCTTTGGTAGAACAAAAGTATGTACTTGCTTGGCCCATTAAGCAAAGCCCTATAGAGTTTGCACTTATTCAGTTGCTTGTTAAGAAGGGACATATTTTGCTGGAGGGACTTAAGATTTTCCTTTTCTGGAGGAGCAAAAGGCCATTATCATCAGTAGGTTCTCCTTTCACCTTGTGAAAAATGAAACATGCAACACAGCAGGGAGTGAGAGAGACTGATGTTTAAAGGATAAATTCTATTTATGGAGCCATTTTCACAAGCCAAGTCTGCAAGCATTAGCACACAAACTCATCTTAGGCATTGCCTTGAAATGTTACCAGGGATGCAAAAGAACAGCACTCGAAAGAGTACCAAATATTTGTTGAAACACACTTATTTCTACTACAGTAAAAATTATGATGGGAAATTAAAAGGTAAGTAAGTGAAATGCTGTTGTATTAAATATAGCAAATAAGTTCTTATTTGGATATTGATAGTCTCTGTTACATCTTACTGCTGAATTTCAGGGCATTTGAGAATAGTATCATGAGATCTCTCACTGCAAAATGAAATGCAAAATGCAAGAGAAGTCAGAGAAGAGCAATACAGCTAATGTTCAAGTGTCTTATATGGGTTTCTCCTAGAAATTATGAGTTGAACTGTTTCCATATTACTTGCTTAAAACATTCATGGGACTATGGCTATGGATGTGCTATAAATCATGGTGTTCCTGATGTGAGGCGAGTTAGATGGTAAAGTTAGCCAAATGAACATGCTCTTCCACACCATGCATGCAGTGTTCTCTTGTAAGTCATTAAAAGGCTCGTGATTACTAATCAGCTTATACAAACGTTTATTGGCCCTTTCAAAAAGAATTATAACAGAGATGCTTGGAATAGATTGAGTAGCACAGGACTACAAGGCATTCAATGCCTAAAGCTGTTGTTGGCTCTGTGTTATAATTCTCTGAGAACAGTTTACTTAAATTTCTTGAAGCCAACTATTGTGCTTTTGAGCCCTAGGAATGAGGACAATATTAAATGCAAATCTTACACGATGAAATCTGTCAACCCTGAAAATGAGGTTGTTTCAGATTTAGTAATAACCATATCCTATGAGATGACACAGGCTCTTCAGAACCACACATATTGAGTATTTCTATTTGCAGAAATTCCTTCCAGAACTACGTGGGGCCAGATTCACTTTGTATGTATCATTTTTAAAGAATGTGTGGGATGTTCACTGCAAGAAAAATGCACATTTAAATTCACAACCTACATGTAAATTAAGACTTCCCAAAATGAAAGTACTATTAGCTTGTGACAATATGTCAGATCCTCTCTATATTACAAATACTGCTTTGTTGTATCATAACTAATTTGAGATTATACCTATACTTCAGTGAGAGGTGTGTTTACACCATAGTAGGGATACCTTAGCTAGCCTTTCTCTCTCAGCTCCGGAGTTGCTGTGACAATATGGATTTCAGAATGGACTACCCAAGGATTTGGGGGAGATGTTCTGAGTGTGAACTTAGAGAACAAGTCATCAGTTAGGACACTGCTATTGCAGTTTCATGATTTCTAGTATTCTAGGTATGTAAAAGATAATTCAGATGTGTCTATCTGTACGGCACTCTGCCTCTATAGCAGCACACTGTATCCTAAATAGAATGGTAGCTGGTGGTATGGAGATGATGGTTATTATTCAGCGTATCTCCTCTATAAAGATATTCAGGCAGTGTCTCTCCCCTTATGAGCTATTCATCTAATTCTTTCCTGAGGCTGTGAGTCATAGCACATCAGATTTGGGTTTAAAATTCAGAACCCACTGTGCTAATATCATATAGTGTCTTTCTGGCAAACACTGCAAATTCTCAGAACACACATCTGCAATTCTAAACATGCTAGAGACTTGGTTTACAAAGTTGAGTTTAGAAGCAGGCTCCCAATACGTACAAAAAGTGACTGCCTCTCAGAAACCACAAGCCAGTTACTGATATGGTTGCTGGTTCTGTCAGAACATGGACTAAAAGCCTTTGATGCTCAGGAGGTTCATCTGACTTTTCAGCAACTATGTGTTTCTCTTTAGGTTCCAAAACCACTCTCAGAATGACCACTCTTCCCTGCACTGCGATTCCTTCAGTGAATCACAAAGTGCCTTCTATTATAATATGGATTATATACGTGTAATCCATATTATAATAAAAGAATTCTCATGAATTAGTTACCTATGTTCAGATACAGATCTCCTCAGAGAAAAAATCTGGAGGAAGATATTCAAAGTTAATGATCTGCAGTCTTTATTGCTGGAGAATCCCTGTTTAAATTGCATGTAGTGAGCACACAGAAGTCGTGTTGAACAGAAGGGAGAAAGTGCCCATATCCCACTGCTGGGTAGCATGATCACAGCAGTCGTGTAGGTATGGAAGAGCTGTAGTGGCATTTTGAACTTCTGCTCCTGAAACACCTATGGAGTAACCTAACTTCAGGCAACTATATCTCCACTGCTTGAGCTGTTGCACTCTATAAAATTAAATAAATATTCTTTGAGATGTGAAATTAGGATCAACAATATTTGAGGGAAGATGGTAAAATTTGATGCAATGCATTTTCACCATGTTACTCACTGCTGTGGGTAATCATTTGCTGCCAAAAACAAGCAAACAAACAAAAAACCCCACAAAAACAATTGAGAATGAGGCCACTAATAATCAGGAATTCACATAAGTATTGGCTGTGTTCTGGAAGGCGGCCTCTTACTGCACTGAATAGAAAGAGAAGGCCCTAATCTGATTCTGGAAGCATTTAGCAGGTTGGCTGCTGCAGTAACCCTGGGTCCCTGATGAACAATTGCCTCTTTAACTCTGAAACAGGTTAAAGTTTTGTCAGCTGTAAGATGTATCAGGCTTATGTGTATAAACCCATACATTCCATGTATGACTTGTTTAAATTAGTGCTTTTTTTTTTTTCAAGTTCCAAATTAAATTACTGCTTTTTTTAATTCTAATTTTAATGATGCTGAGAAAAGAAAGATACACACGCTAAGTCATAACAACAGGATAACCATATGCCATTCAATCATTTGACTTACATTATGAAAACAACATCAGGGTTTTCTGAAAACTGTCATTTTGGGATGTCTAAGCTAACATTTAAGTCATTCTAGTCGTATAATGAAGTTCCCAAGCCTGGAGTATTTCATCAATGGCACTTCAAACTCAAGAATTTTAAAAATATGCTGATTTCTTTGAAGGAAAAAAAAAAAAGTCTGCAAAAGAAAGTTCTGAGGAGATTTTAAAATGTTATTTTGCCCTCTTTGAATGCAGATTTGAACAGAAGTTTGAGTACTCTGAGAATTTCTTTTCTATTGTGTATGTTGGGTGCGTGCATGTATTTAGGGACATGTATGTTTATGTAAGTGCTTGGACAGGTGTTACACTAAAACACATGCCCAAAGTAGAAATATTTTTTTAGTTAAGACCCACTGCTGCATCTCTTCCCTCTCACATATGAAAGAGCATTATAAATGGAATGGATCTAATCATTATATAGGTTCAGGCCAGTGACTGAACCATCTTTTATCCCTGTCCGTGACTTGCAGATACAAACATCATCTGTTTAGCTGGTGAAATGAGCAGCTGTTTAACTGATGTCTTTCAATGAACAGTGGTGACTTATTTCCTGAATAGCTGGTTCACTGCAAGACAAAGGAAAGCATCCCACTCTTACCTTCAAAGCATACTGTTGAGTAACACATTTATCAGTTGTTTGTACCAAACTTCCCTAGACCTTGTAGATCACACAATCCTGGTTTCCTTCTGAGATTTGTCTCCCTCCTGTCTTCCTCAGCTTCCTTACCTTTGGTCTGAATGGGACTATGCCCCAGGCTCCAGAAATAGTGTAGGCAGGGACTTCAAAGTAGCACATGTGAGGCTGGTAGAATGTGATTCTGATCTTTCCATAGAAGTTGAATATTGTAATTATTGTTTTTGCTACTTTATTGAATGTTATGAGAAGACTTAAGGATGTAACTATGTTTTTTCCTAATGAAGATCTGTTCCAAGTTTGCCAAAGTAGAATATTTTCCCTATTATCTTGTTTACAAAAGCTTGGTTCATTTAGCCAGAGAAAAACCTTCTAGAATCAATGCTGCAGGCGATGTAGACATATAAGTAAGCCTGTTAATATACAATGACAAGGGAAAAGGCAGATACAACAGTATTCACCTAGGAATTAGAGGGCCTAAATTTAAATTCTGGCTCTGTCTTTCTACCTGTATGTAATGTTATATAGTTGCTTATTTTTTGTCTCTCTCAATTCCACACCAGTAAAATGGAGGTAATACACCATTTACAGGGAGGTTTAGAATAGATAGACTGCAGGATTGAAACAATAGGAGAAGGGACCCGCACAAATAGCACAGACAGACGTATATATCATCATTATGGATTTTTCCCTCACGGCCCAGCAAGGTGGCTCTTTACATGTATAATCCCCATGGTAAAAATCATCCTAGTGAATTAGACACTTGTGTGCTGTGTGGAGAAATGCTCCTCATGTGAGAAATCTCCACCTAAGTAAGAATGCTCTGGAGACACTAAAGGTACAAATAAAAAATGGTTATGTCAACTGCTGTGAACCTTCTAAGCAAGAGAAATGTTACTTTTTTCACATTGCCTCAGTCTTTCTCCTCATTTAACTGCCAAAAAATCCTCTGATCACAACAGTGCTGTTGTATAGCTTGACCTGCTGTGCTGATTCTAAGTGCTGCAATATGTGTTGAGGTGGAATGAGCTGGGAGCATTTTAAGTCAGGTTATGGGCCTTAAGGTGGCAGTTGCCACCTCCTTGGCACAATTAGAGTAATGAAATGAAAGCTGATTTAATGGTTACAATAAAAGAAATAAAATAGCGAGGTCTGGCCAGAATCACTTTTATTCAAGTTTTTATTAAGAAAAATGGAACAGAATCATAAAAGTAATACCAGGCTGGAAATCATAATGTGTTTTTCTTTATCATGATAAAGATTGGGTATGCTTTTGATAAGAACTTTTTATATAAATCATCTTTACCACTTATAATCAACTTCAGAAATGCATTTCAGAGCGCTCTGCCATAAGTAGGCTCACATTTATCTGAGCTATATTTTGGCAATAAAGCTGTAATAATACATAGAAATGCGCTCTTGAAAATACCTTAATGGACTACTTGTCTCTCCTGTCACCTTTGATCTGTAGAAGGAGGTATTTATGGATGATGGCCTGGGGAACGAACAAACACAGAAGCAGTCCTTGAGTTTCTTCACCTGTAGGAAAGGCTGTGGGATTATCTGTGTGTGCTAAACCTGGGAGGGAGGAGCTGCATCCCCATTTCCAGCCTGTGTGATACGTACTGCCAAATATCAAAGCTGATGGAGCTCTGTCATACCCAGCCAAGTTGCCTCGTTCACCTGGTGATGTACTTCATAGGAATCCTGCTATGCAGGAATATCCTTTAAAATGGCTGATTATGTTTGGAATTATTGTGTGAGTGAAAAATGCATCTCATCCCCATTACCTTCAAAGACATGCTATTAGGAGCTTTCAGTTCATTGTTATTCTGGGACTGAGACTAGAGTAAGCAGGTGCAGAAAAACTCTGGATTTCTTATTTGTATTTTAAAATCTTCCCCTTCTTAGCATCAAATGTCTACAGATAAAGGAAATACAGAAGGGTTTTTTTGTTTTCTTTTCTTTTTCTTTTATTTATAGTCTTCAGTATAGCCAGTATCTTACCAAAATCAATAACCCGTGAGTTACAATATTGTCTTGGAAAACAAACAGATAAATAATACCTGATAAGGTTGGGCTCTAATAAGAAAATGAACAGCATACTTTTTGTAGAAAATTTTGCTTTCCAGTTCAAATTTGCTTAAGAATCAAGACTTTGTCACATTTCTTTACACAGATAAAGTGAGTAGCCATACTTGGGAATTAAAGATATGCTCATATCCATTACCAGTTTTGCTAGATAATAAAAAGCATTTGAGACAGGATGTGTGTTTCCACGAGGCCCTCTCTCAAATATGTTTTGCCGTCTTCCAGATATTCATAAAAAAATTTGGAAATAAATAAAAGCTGTGAGGTGAGTTATTCCAAGACAAAATCTAATTTAGATGTGACTCTATTGCAGAGTTTTATTGAGAGTGGCTCTCATAAATGAGAAAAATGTATCTACTGTAAAATGTATTAATGTCTAAACTTCTTTCTGAAGTCAGAGGAAAAAATACCCTACTGGCTTCCAAAATATGTGAGTCAGTTTTTCTTATTTTTTATATTTGTCTTCTTTGATAACATCCTCTTACAAATTGTTTATTTTGGCCTAGATATTGTGCTAATAGTATACAGTCTACTAAATTGATTGATCTTGACAGCAGGCAGATAATTAACAGAATATTACATTAATACACTGTAATTTCTGATTTATTTCACATTTTGGACTAGAATCCTAACTAGCCATGAACAAACCTTAGTTCTAAAGGTAATGAATAAAAAAGCTACAAGAGCAGAGGTGACTCAAGGAGGCAACTGTCTTCTGTGATGGAAATGTCTTTTAATATAGCAACTCTGTCCTAGAAACAGGTGACTGTAGAAAAAATGACAATGTCCCCGTGAGAGTTGTTAACGGAGGCTTCTTTTGAACATACAAGGAACTCCAGCCACACTGCTTAGCACAGCAGTCTGAAGTTCATGCAGATGAGGAGACCTTTCCTAGAGTGTCATGTACAAAACAATGTCTTTTAAAATAAAATGTTAATTAAAATTGACATTTCTTGCAGTGGCAGTGCTAGAAAGTGCTATAATTCATAATGCAAATTCACTATGGACCAGATTTATCTGCTGAATGCTTATTTTACATTCATCAAAATGACAATTAAGAATTTTAAGCAGCTCAATGCTTTCCAGACATCTCAATAAGATTTCCTGTGCAGAACACCTAAAACTTAAAATGATTAACGTAGTCTAAGCTGCAAGATAGAGCAGCTGAGTAAATCTATTTCACTCACAGAAAAGCCATATCCCACCTTTCCTATCATCTTCTAGGAAGCAGTGGTATTTTGACTTGTCCTTCTATCCTCACAGTCATCCCCTTCAGCTATTTGTAGTATTTTGGTGCCTTTCCCGTGCTGCCTTCATGGTCTCTATAACCATCTCCAAATTGTTTTCTTCTTTCAAACTCTCCTGGCAGGAATTAGGCTATTGATGTGCTGAGACCATGGACTAAATTGCTGAGCAAAGCTGTCCCATAGTTTCCTTGAACTGTCCCTGTTTTCTTTCTGTTTGACATCTTCAGTTGTAAACCTTTCTGGTCAAGGACTGTGATTTATTTTCTTTGCACGGTGTGATAGGGCCATAGACCATAAGCGAGGCAATTCTTTTTTCACAGTAGTGCAAGTAATAAATGTCTGAGGCTGGACTAAGCCATGCAGATCAAAACCTTTTGAATCGGTGTTCCACGTGGCCATAAGAAAGCTCCATAAATAAACAAGTTTTAACTTGTGAAATGCATTCTAGTATATACAGAAACACATCTTCTTGCAACCTGCACACTTACAGAAAAATGTAACTATTTCACTTCATGCCCAGACATCTCTTATTTAAATGTATGGTCTGAAATCCAACCGGGCACTTGAACTTTGACTTGAAAAAAGTCGGAGCTAAACAGCCTAATTTCAAAGAGTCTTCTGGGATAGTTCTTTTTTTTTTTTTAACATGCAGAATTTGCATCCTTCAAAGGATGGATTTTGCCAGCACTCCACTGGGACAATCATTAAAAATAAACTGAATTAATTTGCAATTATTTTAATCCTGTATAAGATACTTTATCTGGTCCTCGTAGTTATATAACTTGCAGTAACTGTGATCTTAGCTCTGGTGAACACAATAAGGGAAGAGTTTTTTCCACTCTTTCTGTTGAGTTTTGGACCAGGTCCTCAGCAGAGGACATGCTGGTTTTGTCAATTAAGTAATTACCTGATTTAAGTTGTATCATCAGGAGATGAGGTTTTGCAACTCATCATCATCTGGCTGCTTTCAAACCTCTTCCTGAACTTTGAACAACCGTTATTGAAAATGTGAGTCATGATAGCATATTAAATATTAAAACCAGTTTAAGATTTAATCCCAATTTATAGTGCAGCTTTGTCTAATTTACTGCATATTACACAATTTCCTTTACAGATAACTTTTCGTATGCTATATAAATAATAAATCAGGCTCTCATGATTCTCAATTGTTCTAATATGGTTTTATATTAAACTTACATTTGCCATCATTTAAATATTGCCAGAGCAATTTATTTTATTTTTCCTCTTTTACTTATTCAGCCTGCACATTTAATTTTTTCATAATACTATAGGTTCTATCTGGAAAATTATGGGTATTCAAGCATTTTAAGTTCTTTGTTAACATTTCTTCTAAGCAGAATAGAAATAACCTTAGCATGACTAAATGACAAAGCAAAACCATAGGTTCAGTAGTTTATAGATGTTCATCCCTAATCAGTGACTGTAATCCTGGTGTCATTGTGTTCTGTATTCTGCTTATACAATCAACTGAGAATATTAAGTCCTCATCTTCTCAATACTTAGCCAGGTCTTTTATGTTTAGCATTAAGCATTTGCACCTAGGGAGGTTACTTTGCCTCAGTTTAAAAGTTAAATATGCTAATCTAATTTAAAAATTGGAAACGGTAGCTATGACCAGTAAAATATTATCAGCAGTGGCTCTTTTCTCTGGGAGGTGCTCTCCATGATGTGCATATGACATGATTTTTTCTATAAATGTGTTTTTGTCTCACAACTGAAAGAAGGGCTCTCTGTAGAAAGTGTGAGTAGGAAAGAGAAGGGGAAAGAAACAGAGGGAGCCAAAGGAAAAAGTATGGAGGAAACAGAAATATTTGAAGCAGCATTTTCTCATCTGATAATGGTGATACAATTCTTAGAAGTGTACTCAAACAAGGATGGGATGGTTTTATATACTGAGCTGTCTTGTTCTTTCTGTCTTCCTTCCCCTACCCCATTCAACAAAAAGAAATAGATCTGGTGCAAGTAATGTGTGGTAGGTTTAATTGCTGCCTCAAGCCGGCTCTGTCTTTGTATTATTTCAGCATACATGCAGAATGTTGATGTTTATTTCGTACTGTGTGTGATAAGTGGGGTTTTTTAATGTTTAGACTGCAAGATTTCATCGGTCATTACTCCCAAGCTCTTTTTTCCACAGATATGAAGGAATCTGTTTCCAAAGCCTGTGCTACAGAGAGTGAAAATTCTATATTAAATTTTATATTCTTTTTTTTTTTTTAATTCTGATTCCTATGTGTTGATGAATGAAAAAGGAATTAGAAATTATTTAAATAATGTTAATTCTCATATATATGAGCAGGGACACAAATACAAGGGAAAAAAGACCATTAAAGAGGGAGTTTTGATCTTGGGAATGTCTTATTGAAGACAGAAAGAAATGGCTGTTTTTAGGGCAAGAGAAGTCATTAAAACTTGCCTTTCTTCAAAATCAATTGAAACAAATTCTGAAAGCAAAAGAAAGAAGTGGTACATTATACAGAGAGGGTAGAGCCTCTGGGTATCCTAGAGAACAAAACTTGAGACATAAAAGAAGCCAACAAGAAATAATGATGTGTTTAAGGATCAGCATCTCAGTATTTTTTATTCCTTTGCACTGAGCAGGTGGTTTTGACATTACATACATAAATATTTTATTTAAAGAACTCCTTCAACCTAAGTGTAAATTCGGAGATAGTGGGGAAGATGTTAAATATTGAATACCAACTATTCTGATAAACTCTCTTATAAGCAAATGAGTATCTATAAACCTTTACTCTGCACTTCAGGCATTCATGTGTAAAGCTTATGTTTGGGATGCAATCTGCTCAGAGTATCAAGGCCTCATGCCTTGCCTCTACATTAGATTTGCTTGATGTTGATTTGGAATCACGAAGTTTAACAATCTCCTTTACTGAACAAAAGTGATATAGTCACTGAGAGCACCAGCTTCTCACCTTAAAGTAAGGACAGCGTATAAGTCACAGAAAACTCTTCAATGGCTGGAAAAGGCTAAACACTTCTGAAATTCCAACCTAAATCATAACTGGCTTTTGTTCTTTGTTTTTAATTTTTAACTTTATCTTGTCAGTACCCACAAAAATGACAAGCTTGTTTTCTGCCTACAAGGGCTTGCTGGACCTCTTGGACTCGTGGAGTGGTCCATGAGAGGTTCATTCTCTTATCTGTTTTATAGTACAGTGAAGCAGAAATGCTGAGTCACGGCCTGAAGCAGCGTTGGAGCACCTGGCGGGAAGGCAGGGCCAACCCAGAATTGCTCAGCTGCATGCAATGCAACAAACCTGAGTTACCAGAAGGGCTGAAGCCAGGATCCACCCCTTCCCAGACTTCATTTAATGGTTGGCAGCAGAGGTGGAGGTGTTTTGCAGAAGATCCTTGCCTACTGGAGGCCATCTGAAGGTAAGCAATTTCTTTTCTTTGTTTCTCTGTCTGTGGTAGTTGCATTTGAGCAAGTTTTCTGTTGCTGCGGCCTAGGATCTTGTTGCTCTGCTGCTGTTGCTGAGCTTCCTATTGTGTTATACTTGCTTACTGGTTATTGTGCTGATACAATATTTGGTTTGTGTACTGAAATGTATCCTCAGGTTAAGAGGTGCTTCTAGTGAGCAAAAACAGAAGCAGTTAACACTGTTGCATTGAGCAGGTCCTCGCTTGTTGCGGCCTAGGTCCTGCGGCTTTGCAGTCATTGCTGTACTTTCTATCGCATTATGTAAAATTACTTGGGGTCACTTGTGTAAGGTAGAGAAATAGTCTTATTCCAGAAATGACATGCAGCAGTTGGCAGGGAAAATGAAACAGGCAGCATTTCCTCAGTACGATGTTTGGGGGTGCTGCTGGAGGCAGCTCCTGGGAGAGGCTGGCTTTGGGCTGTATGATGTAGATGACAGAGAGCGCATCCTGGGCACACAGAGAGCAGCCATGCAGAGATGATGCATGAGCCACCATTTCTTCTGTAAACCTTCACTTTGAGCTGTTATTATACTTGCTCATTTTAAATTCTATTAAAATGGGAATAGAATCGTTCCTTACTCTTGTCTATTTTTTTTTTTTAGCATAGGGGAGAATTAAGTACTTATGCCTAATTTGACACCATGCTCCTTCACAGTGTGTTCTCCATTGAAACTGCCAAAAAGATGTGGGCAACAGAGGCACTGTACCGTAACTGGTGTCCTTTAGTAAAAAGAAGGGGGGAGAAAGGAAATGAGTGAGACAAAGAGTCTGGGCTTTTTGAGGGTCTCAAGACTGGCACCGCCAGAAGCCATTCAGTGGCTTGGGAGCAGGGGTGGGAGACTGTACAACAAAGGAATCTGTCATCTTTGTCTTTGATGTATTTATTAATCTTCTAAACATATATATGAAATTTATAAGCAAATGACAAGTGTATTTGAATCTTGGTTTGGACTAATTGGAAGAACAGCAGGTCTGCACAACAGTCTGTTACCATTTTAATTTTGTAGCCATGGAAGATTACATAATTAACAATTAAATCATCATAATAAAAGTCTTCTCTAGTCTGTACATCTTATTCAGAAGAACTCAGGTACAAAAAGCAGAGTAGATGTCATAGATGTATGTAAAAGAACAAGAGATTATGGTTAAATATTGTATTAAGTGAAAATAAGAATTGCTAGTTTTAGTGCTGGATTATTGATGATTTAACCAATAAATATAACTATGTGGAATTCAAGGATATTTCAGGATCTGTGTGATGAAATACCCAATGAGGTTTACTTAAGCAAGCAGTATTTTGTTGTTGTTCTTACTACAGAATCTTCAATATAAGCAAGTTTTATGTTGTGATTTATACTGCAACAGATATTACAGGCATACAATGGCAGATGGTTGAAGCATTCTATTATTATGAGTTAGTCCAATAAGTGCAGTCAGATTAGGAACAACAATTCACAGGCAGCTGGAGTATCCTTTTCTTTGCAATGCAGCAGAGCAAAGGTTTTCTGTACTGACTGCAGTCTTGCCAAAGAAACTTCTAGCTACTCTTTCTTATCATTTGTCTCTGTGATATCTAATCAGAATTCTGTTTCTTTAGAAGGAAATGCACCCTTCTGAGTTATATCTAAAATGAATGCCAACATTTGGCACTCAGGGGTGTATGAATACCCCTGGGAGCTAGTGGTGCATGTTTTAACAAGGTCTTCAGCTTCTGCAACCGTAACCTCGATCATATGTCTGTGAATAGGTCACAGAGTTCAGCCTTCTGCCAATGCTTCTGAGTGGCACTCCAGAAGGTGGCAGTGGCAGCAATGCTAGCTTTGGGATGCACAGCGTCACAGCAAAGCTCCAGCCACCCCAGGTCATTACAATTCTAACTGAAGCCTTTTTTTGTTACAGAATTAGTGTGCTGGTAAATTCACAGATTTTAGGTCAATTACCTTCAGCAAAAGTTTGCCTGGTTAGGATATTTATTAATTGTTTTATAACGTGGGGACTTTGGTTTGCAGTGAAGGTGACTGCATGAATTCCTAGTATAAGTGATGCTTGATAAAGTTGGTCAGAATGAATGGGATGCACCAACCTCCCTGTACAGGTATACATCTTTGAGTTTCAGTCTATGTAATTGTCCCTGTAGTATCTGTTTTTCATGAACAACAATTGCAAGGCTAAGCTAACATCTGGGGAGATGCAGCTTTGCTACTATTTACAATCAAGGTTTTAGTTTTGACAATTAAGCTTATGAAATTTCTATCTTTTTTTTTTTTTTAATAGTTCAAGTAGCAAACAGACTGGTATTGCTACAGCTATTACCCTTAAAAGTAAAAAGATTTTTGTAGCTGGATTGATAACAAATTTGAGCACAATTGTCTTTGAGGTCCTCTATCTTCCCTTTTACAAAGAAGCTTCTCGGTACCACAGAGTTCTACCTTTTATTATTAAAATCTATTATTTAAACTATTCCTTAATATTACATAACTACTGTTAATCTTTCCGTGCACACCTAAAATACTGTTGGAATTGTCACATTTTCTGTAGATATTTCATGCTCGTTTCTTCAGTCTCTCCAAGTATTCTGCAATCTGATCAATAATTTTTATGCACCACAGTCGGAGCCAACTGACACAACATCACTATATTGTGCTTTTGTATCAGCGTAAAGTGGGTGAGTGCTGACCAGGTTTGTGTGAAGTCAACTTAGTTTGCCAAATCTTAGTGGCAGGCAGCAGGAGGAGTGGTTGGATCTGCTAACAGAGTTAGGGTTCAGTGATGAATTCTGGGAAAAAACAGCGTGTTTAGCCTCTGGATTTTTCTATTATGATCTTGCAACTCTAGATGAACCAGAAGCAACCTTACGATTAGATTTGAGGCTAGCAGGAGAAGCACTGCATTACTGTTTGTATCTGCACTTATAACCACTATGCCACGTGGAAAGAACCAGGGAGTCGGATTCAATGTGTGTCAAAAGAAATCAAACATGTTTGACAGAGCAGCTCTGACCTTCCGTTCTTGGGGCCCAGTTAAGTGTCTCTATAATGTCTATGTGCTTTATATGTATATATATCCCTGTGTGTGCAGATATGCATATCTAATTGCTGTAATCAGAGGAATGATCATTTGGAGATTTTATTTTACTGTCAGCATACTACTATAATATGTATTCTTGAAATCCAGAAATATGGTCCTCCAGGTTTGTTCTACTATTTTCATTGTGTATATATGTGTGTGTGTGTATGTGTGTGCGTATATATATATATATTTTTTTTTTTCCATGATTGCCTATCCCAGCTCTGTTATGTAATTCCTACACAAACCTTCCTGCCCAGTGGCATTCTAGCATTGAGCCAGGAAGCTGATCTGTTCCCAGTGGGACACATCCAAAAACATTGCTCAATTTCTAAGGTAACCATAAGAGGCATCCAACCCACATAGAACTGAGTGTGAACACACCTGTAAATGCTTTCAAGTAGAAACCCACAGAGCGATTTCCTCTGATCCTTCTGAAAGAGACTTTGTTCAAGGTTTTTCAAAGACTCAACACTGTTCGAAGGTATTATTTGTGATGCAGAGCAAGTGTGTTTACATCATGATGCACACAGGAAATTTAAACGTTAGGGAGATTTTCTTCAATGTATTTACTATTTTCAGATGTAAAAATGTGTGGGCATACAGGTTGCTAATATGGACAAGTTGCAGTCTTATTTAAAAACATTGATGTGCTCTGAGGTTTTTTTTAATGTACCTTTGTAATTAAAGAAACCATCTGAAGACTGTGGGCTCGTCCGAGCACAGTATTCCTGGACAATCCCAGTCATGCAGAAAGCTGTGGGATACAATACTGGGTAACAGCATTGTTAGGGATTCCCTTCAGCTTTATTTAAACTTATTGCTTCTGCACGTTATGGTGCATGCACTAATCAAGCCCCTTCATTTAGTTTATCCTCCTTCCTGTCTCTTGCTCAATGACTGTAATTAAGGTATTCCGCTGAAATTAATTTGCAGTCACATAACAGTCAACGGAGCATCTGTAGTGTGTGTCCAGAGTTCTGACTCATGTAAATTTTAGAGATGCTTGCACCAATTTTTTTCATTCATACTTAAGCTGTTTACTGTGCTATGCACTGTAGTACAAATAATCTCCAATATACATCATACCCATATCTTTAAATGAGAACATGTGTATTGGTCAAAAAAACATGAAGGAAGTAATTTCTGATAATAAAGATATTCCTAAGAAGTTCTGGTTAGAAGTTAAGCATTTTTATTTTCTTCATGTAATGAAGTTCTGAAAGGGATGATGTAACATGGTTACTGACTGGAACAAGATGTGATGATGCAGAATTAGCTGATGACTTGATGATACAGATTCTGAAGTTCCCAAAGTGCCCTAGGAACTCCATTAAACTGAGTTACTAAACACTAATAAATTAAGATGTGGACATCACACAGCAATAACTCCTGACTTTATGGACACAAAACGTGTGGACATAATGGTCCCTTTTGGCTTTAAACCTACATCTAGTGTCTTCTATTTTTACTTCGTATCTATGGTACAGAACTTGTAAATAATTTATGCAGCAGTATTTGCATATTAGAGCCGCTTTGTGTAATTGCCCAGAACATAGTCAAATTCCTTTTTTTTTGTTACATTTTCACCAAATAACAATCAAAGTTCCTTACCTTGTTTTGATGAAAATCCCTTTGAAACGTTTTCAGACAACTCTGACAGTGGTACAAAAGGGATTAGTGTGGAAACTATCATGTTAGAGTAAGATCCTAAAAGAATCAATGCATTATCATCACTCCGTGGAAGAATGCAGATAGTCAGAAAAGTCTGGATTCATTTTATCTCTGCTGTTTGTTTCTACCACAATCAAAGAGAAGGAGCTGAATCTGAAAATAACAGCTCTGTCCATATTGATTAGAAAATATGTCCAATGCCTGATGTGTTCATCGTGTGTTCCTTGCTGACACAGGCATGAAAGGGTGAGATCTGTGTGCCAGTCATGGCATGATGGGAATGTTGCATGTGTGTTAGGCTGTCAGCCAGTAAAGGATTGCTCCCAAAACTACATGGCAGGATGGTGATGCTGAAATGGTGGGGAAAAGCCCCATACTGCATTAATATTATACAGTTTTTCTAACTCATAGAGGCCTATACATTTTCAGAGCAATGTCTGGCTTTTAGATCTTGTCTGCCCTGAATTAATTTTTCAGGCAAAGAGGACATTTCAGCCAGCTGTTTAATAGTTCCAGTTTTGGCATACATTTGCTGACAGATCTTGAGTGAAAATAGTTCAAAGCATAAATGTGTCCAAAAAGACAACTGGGTTATTACACAGAGTTGCCAGCTGTGGAGTCAGTCCTCATCTCCAGCTGAGGGAGAAAAAAAAAAAAAAATTTAAAAGGAAAACCTGACTCTAAACTGCCTTTATGACTCCCAGGCCATGGGACAGCTGGTAGCCTCTTTAGCCTATGGTATAAATTAAAACAGCCTTATGGTTGCTGTCATTTGAGGCAGCTAAATCGAGGGTGAGTGGAGCATAGCAGGATGCCAGAAGATTCCCCAAATGGTCCTTACGAGCCGTAGACCAAAGCAGGATTGGCACAGAGCTGATGTGGCTGACTGGCAGCTGCTCAGATTTCCCGATGAAACACTGGAACAGATGCCCAGAGAGGCCATCGAGTCCCCCATGCTTGAAGATGCACAGAGCCTGGCTGGGTATGAGCCCTGCTAGCTGCCCCTGCTTGAGCAGGGCTGGGATGAGATGACCTCCAGGGTGCCTGCCAGCCTCAACCGCTGGGCTTGTTTGCGTAATCCTCACCTGTTCTTCCATGTGATAGCATTATCTGAGGGTTTGGTCTATTTTATTTTTAAACAAAAAGTGTTTGATACAATATCCTTGTCTCCAAATTGGAGAGATGTGGATTTGATGAATGGACCAACCAGCATATAGACATATTACTAACACATGGAGGCAATAATGAAGTGTAGGTCCTAGTAGCTGCGGTATGAGGCAGGATGTATGCAGGCGGGGCCAGCAAGGTACAAGGCAAGAAATTAGATGTTTTCTATTTTTTAAATCTTTTTTTTTTTGTTGTTTTTATTTTCCACTCTGCCTCCAGGACTCCTCTGGAGATTTCTCCTGAAAATTTTCTTGTTTCGTATTGGGCTAATAATTTGTAGAGCATTGCTTCAATGTGAGCGGGAGGACAAAAAGCAACGAAAAATTGTTTTTTATTAATCTTATTTTTCAACTTTATATATTTTTCTTATCAAGTATTCACAGTTTGCTTAAAGTGAAGAACAGTATGATAAATTCATTTTTGCTTTGTTTTCTTTATAGCACCGCACTTGCCCTGCAGTGAGAATCAGCATCTCTGGATCAGTTGCAAGCTGCAAGTGCATTCATTTGAATTTTACCATCGATCTGTTCTACCCTATGACTCATTTTTGTGGCGCTTAATTTCTAACACACTGCTTATACACTCCAAAAGGGTGTGTTGTTCCTTGTTTTTTCTTTAATCCTTTCCTAATGAATAGGTTCAGAGCAAAACTCTGACTGCATGGATCGATATTCTAAGTAGTAATTTTGCAAGCAGACAAAATGCTATGTTTCTGAAGGGTAAAATGATGAAATTCTAGTTTGCAAAGACAGAATAGAATCCCATTCACTATGAATTAAAGGATATGGGCCAATACACCTGTACTGCTTGAATAAAATATGGATCACTGGGAATAGATAAAAGCCAGAAGTATTTTTAAAAATGTCTTGTCTTATTGTACAGAAAGACATGAAGCTGAGGTCCTTAACTATTTTCAAATGTTAAAATTATTAATGCATTGTCATCCTTCTCTTCCAAACGTTCTTTCTGAGCTGCAGTGAGGAGCGTGCAGAGGCAGTGCTGTGCCTTCCCAGGCACCTGTGTGTGGGGAGAGGATATGGCTGGCTTGTGGTGTGGGTGCTCTGAGATGCAACGCATACAGAAGTAAGCATCTTCCTCCTGCAGACTTCCCAGGGTTGCTCATTGAATGTTTTATGTGATGGTGGTCAGAGCTGTCTGTGTGTTCTGGTGAGGTGTGGGATGCCTTTGAGAAAGTATCTTCCCTGTCATTTTGACTGAGCTGGAGGTAGCAGCCAATGTCTTCTCAGGTTTTCTCTTTGTCCCAGTAAGACTTCTTTAATGGTCGCACAAATGACGAGCATAGGATATAGAACAAGAACAGTACCCATTTTGGGAAAGTTTCAGTGATGGACTTCAGGCTTATAACCAACCCAGTTATGTAGCTAGCTGGGAAAAAATGTGATTTGTGTTCTCCCTATGTCTTGGAAGATATTAATTTTATTCAATGGCTTGTAGTTGTACTGCCTGTTTGCTAGCTTTCAATGGAGTTGTGGCCTCTGTACCATGAGCTGTCCTCAGCTTGAGTGCCTGGACCTCTAGGATTCCCTTGGGCAATCAAATGCAGTCTCAGGGTAAAATACAATTTTACTTTCACAAAAGAGCTTGCAGAATATCTAAAGTTTTCCTTTATTGTGGAAGAAAAATTGGAAAATATACCAGAGCTCATATCTCTCTCTCTTCTTCCAAAAAAAAAAAAGTATATATTTTTAAAAAGTGGTCTGACCTCTCATTAGTGTATATTCTGCAAGAACACTCTGTTCTTTTGCAGGGCACAGGTGTTGTTTTTCTATCACAGTTAGAGGCAAAACTCAGATGTGGAGGGGGTTTGAGAGCTGTTTGAAACTAACTCATAAATGCAAATGAATAATAAGAACACTGTTAATGTTAAAGAAACAAACATAAATATTGTACAAAGAGAGATCTGCGGCATTGGAGTGTATACATCAGCCTATCAAGAAATCATGTAGCTGTTTCATTTATTCCAATTTCTTTTCATCCTGTGAGCAGCTGTCCCTTTATTTCTAAAAGCTATTTTAATGTGGCAAGCGTGTTTTTAGTTTAATCTGCTACAATACTCCTTTTGTCTTCTTGTCATACTTTCCAGCTTTAAAATATTAATCCAAGCTAACAAAGAGAATTTTTGATGTATTCTAAAATCCTGAAAGCAATGTATAATTTAAAAATAAAAACACTTTATTAGGTTATGTTCATATTCAGATCCAGAGATGTTTGGCTTGATTTAGGCTCCTACTTGGAGATGTTTTTAAAGAAATAAATATTTATTGGGCATTAACAGTCTCCCTAAGTGCAGCTATTTACTACAGTGTGCTAAGTGCCCTTTCTACGCCTAGTCTATAGAGACGCTGGATTTTTGCGTTCCCATGGTAATTGTTCAAGCTCCTGGCACTATCAGTAGATTCCGCTCAGTCATGATGCAATCCCTGGATTGCGTTCTCCCAACCTGAGGTACACATGGCAATGCAGCTATAGCTAAAACACTCTTCAGTCTCAAATTCAGCAATTTAGCACCAATTACATTTACACAGAGTTGCTAAACAGAAAGGAATGTACTGATTAGTGTGATTTTTTTTTTTTTTTTTTTTTAGCAGAACTGGGCTAAAAGCTCACTGAGGCCGTTTGTACTTCTGGATCATTGCAGGAAAGGTGTGAAATAATTTCAAGTTTCAAAAACTTTAGGATATCACCATTCTCACGAGCATTATTTACCTGCGTAGTTTCATAGGAAATGCATTACATAAAAGACATACATAAAAGCCATCCAGCTTCTAAAAAACAGTTGAAAATTAATCATTCAGGCTATCTGATATGACACATCTGAAGAAATTGTATCTAGCTGAAAAGTGATTTACCAGCCAGAAAAATGATTATGACTTACTTTGAAAATTCAGAGTAATCAATTGCCCTTCAGATATACAAGCAGCTTTCTTGTAAATTCGTCTCTTGGTATTTAGGGATAATAGTATTTCACAGTGAAAGGATTTCAGGAACAAATCATAATGCCATTTGCTTATTTGTAGTATGATCGCAATTAAAAACTACAGGGAAGGAAGTTTTCTGGAACGTTGTACATTGTGGGTCTTGACTTCTCTGCTCTGACATTTTTCAGGAGGGAAAGAAGCAAAGAGGAAGCTGTGCTGGGATTAGCTATTTGTAGCATTTACTGCTGTAATTGTTCTGCAAATGGCTAATGTAGGGTAAGTCACGGGAGACTTGTTACAGGGGATAGTTTCCAGTGGTGGAGCTGCGTTATGTGATTAGTTGGGGAACTCTCCTGTTGCAGGACTTGCAGGGTAATCCAAGGAGGAAGGCAGTCAATGCTGGATTGCTTGCCAGCACTGCTGATCCTGGGCCTGGCTCTCCAGCTGCAGTGCAAGGCTGTGCTGACTGCGTGTGGTTTTACTATTGCAAGCAAGATCCTCAGCTCTCAGAAACATGTAGCTTGTGTCCTTTGCTCCTCAGCTGATATGAGACCAAACTAGGTTGTCTGACAGGCTAAGGAAAGAGATGGCACACACTAAAACTCCATGGCGGAAAGCAGATTTCTCACGCATGGTCACGTTAGGACCAGTAGCTGATAACTCTGAGATCAAGACTTGTCTGGGCTGTATTCAGTCAGGAACTGTTAGGGACCCTAACATTCTGAAGGATCCATTTAGGATATCTATAATTATCTGCTTAAGTGTAAGGACACAGATGACTGTGCTAATTCTGCTGTGGACAAAGCAGTTCAGGGGAATTGCATTTCTCCGGGTTTGTACCAGAGTGTGTACCAGACTCTGCCTCTATGGTTCCTCTGACTTCTTTGGCCTTTGAGGCAGAACTGTTCATGCCTACAAAGGTATGAATGAACTCTTTTTTTTTTTTTCTTTTTCCATTGCTTTAATATTTTTCAAGAAAAGCTTATCCATTTAAGCTATCTGTGCTTTTCTGGCAGAATGATATCAATGAGTATCAGAGCTCTCCTTTCCTGTAAGTTTTTACATTTCTCCCCATTTGGTCTTTCATGTGTCTCCTCCTTGAAGCTGCCCCTGGTTCTCACTTGTCCCCTTTTTGGCACAGCATCTGTCTGAGGGGAATCAAGGTTTTTGGTTTTTTTTTTTTTTTACCTCTTCTCAACAGATCAGTAATGTCCCTAGTGCTATTGTCTTCTGTTACTTTTTTAGCAAGACTTAATTGCTTTGATGGGGCATACAGGGGGGAAAAAAAAAAGAGAGAGACTTCTAAAAATTATAAATAAATGCAGTGTGCAGAGACTTTTGTTTTCCTAAGCTTTTTAAGGCAGCCCAAAATGCAACACAAGGCCTAAGTGTGCACTAACATGAAAACTGGAAGACTGCGGTGAGCTGCTGTCTCACATATCCTCTGATCAAGTTATGATGTGGTGACAGGATAGCCAGAGGAACTGCAGTAGCAGACAAACTGAATACCTTTTTGGTTGCTGTCAATGCATTGTGATAGATGCCAGCTAATTGGATTAGCTGTTGAGTTTTTCTGGCCTGATGGATATCATTTAGAAGAATCAACTGAATTTCATGCTTAGTTAAAAATGCTCTTATGTTTTAAGTTGATATCTCAAGTTAAGTGAGCAGCAATTTAGTGGATTGTTTAGCATATCTGCACATTGAGGGGGGAACAGGGAACATGAAGTTAACAGCAGGAGGCAGCAGAGATGTGTGAGTATCCAGGAAATGCCAGCATGGAGGAAAGACCTCACCTTCGCATGTGGGCTTGGCTGATGATGGAACCAAAATAACTGCAGTGACTCACAATGGAATTATTTTATCTCCTTTAAGATAAATAGCAACCTGGGAGTAGATTTTGAAAGGCTGTTTTGTAGGAGGATAGAGGAGAAAGAAATGTAAGGTTTGTTTGAGCAAGTAATTTTAAATTTCATGTAATAACTTCTGTGAGGCTGATGGAGTTTGAATCTTGACTTTGTTACTCATTACACATCTAAGATGTTTCTTGACTATTTCACCAAGGCCTTATGCTAGCTTTCTGTTCTGGCTGCTGTCATGTCCTTCAGTTTTGGGAACTGACCCGTGCATCCCAGGTTGGGTGCGAACTCACTCTGTCATTTGTTTGCAGTGGCTCTGTTGCTGTTTTCTATGTGAGTTTTCTGGGTGCTGTCTCACAAGATGCTTGCCTTTGAACTTGATGCTTTGTGTAAGCAGGAGGCAGTGCATGTTGAAGCCACTTTCTGAACTGCAACTGCATTGAACAAAAATGCAGAGCAAAGTTGATGGAGAAATGGATGAGAACTCAGTAAAATGTCATCTAAGCAGGACTTTCTGCCTCACTGGAGCTCTATTTCCTGCATGCTCAAGAGAGTACTGGAACAACAGAAAGCTCTGCATGAGTGTGTAGGCAAGAAAAGACAGCTGTTGTGCTGTCTTCAACTAAATGAAACCTGATTGCTAGGTTGGTTGCCCTTCCCCAGTTATTAGAATGACCATCTGGGAAGTCAGTAACAATTAGTCATTGTTTGGCCAGATAGTGCCAGGAATCAGCTGTCTACATGGACTTGCAAATAAGCTGGGGCTTAGTGTAAAATAAAAAGAGACTCTTTTTTTTTCCAGGACAGAATGTAGATCTCTTAACAGGAGGGAGTAATTTCACTCTCTAAAATAAGAATATGTGAAGAACTGCAGCTTTTAAACATGAACTCTGGCTCCTATGATTTATTTTCTCCCTTTCATGTCAAAAAAAGCATTCTCAGAACTTCATCCTATAACCTCTTGTGATGGCCAAAGTCTTCTGCTTCTTCTGGACCTAGGTGTGTATCTGTTACGTGGTGGAGAGGAGGCATAACAGGGTTTACTTGTCTTTATACACAGAAATACGTTTTCTCTTACATTCCAGTATCTATCAGAGCTTGGAAGTAAGAGTGGGAATAGCTAGGAGATCAACAGCGAGGAAAAAATATCAGATTGAAGGCTGCCTGGATCTATTGCTTTTAGTTATTTTCCCCAGCCTGGGCGAGGAAAAACAATGGTAATTTCAGAAACACACTCGTCAATGGGTTGTGTAGTGGAAAAGGCCTGTTTCCCATGCTTCCATTTCATCCAAGAAGGAAATTTTGTCCTTTGTATGTGAGTAATATAGCAGTTACCTGAAGAAAACACTCCAGCCCTGCTGCAAATCTGTGTGCTGGCTGCTGAGCACCAGTGCTTTCTGCCCAGGTTCCTGACATCAAAGGTTTTTGTTCTCATCCCTGACAAAACTGTTTGTTTTTCCAATGGGATAAATTAACAAATTTGAAGGCCTTCCTTACAGGAAAAAAACTATGCAGCACCTGCGACACCACAAACTGTACTGTTTGCTTGAGGTATTCACGTCAATAAAAATAAGTTGTTGTATATGTAGCCTATTAATTTTAATCCTTCTAATGCTATTGAATTTTGTTTTGTTCATTTTTCATTTGTTTGGACTTTAAATGGTTTTACACACATTGTTTGTTATTTCAAATACTATTTTATATGTTGAGTTGTCATGTAATTTTGGCTGCTTACCATTCGTTTATGTGTAAATAATTTATTTTCCACTTTGTCATCTTTATTCCCCATTTCTTTCCTCTTATGCCGGCATTGTGTGTTACTATATCTTGTTCTTTTTATCCTCACTTTATGATTTCTTTCCTTGCCCTGTCAATTATAAGCTTCTGGCAATATCTTGTAGAAAATTGTTTCTTGTTTTATTCCCCTCCCCCCCTTTTTTTCATTTTCTAAAAGTAAAACAGTTGCTGTAGGAATCAAAGTTTTTCATTCTAATATACTCTTATCACAATTCATCCTAAGGACAACAGTCTATGACAACATAAATAATCTAAACTATTCAGTTTTAAACTTAGAGGTCAACATTAACATTTGAATTAAGTAAATCAGTAGCAAATTTCTCTAGGAAAAGAAATTAATGTGCTGCCTACAAAAATATGTAATTTCTAAATGTCCACATGGGGCTCAATTTTTGTGTAGTCATTGCTGAAGCTTTGAGAACTGCCAGCATAAGTACGAGTCCACTGTCAGCGACCTAAAAGTAGGGAAACCCAGTGTTCAGGTGTGCATTCAGTGCTTTCAGAGTGATTTAGTTTGTCTGAATAGATTCAAGTGTCTGAGAGGAAAATAGGAAAGACAATTCAGATAGGAAGAATATAAGGAAAGTGATGTGACTGAAGTGTTCATGGTGAAAAAGCATTCTGAATCTATAAAGCACGTTTCAAGGTTAGTCAAGTGTGCCAGTTCACTTATTCTAAAGCTCTTACTGCTTAGATTTTAATAATCATTATGTTCTATGATAGATTGCTATTAATAAGAAATGTATTGGATAAAATGAATAGCTAATGGTATCACTTTTTAAGTGCTATTGAATGCATTCTTCAAAATAGAATTAAACAGTCTGAAGCTTATATAAGTTCTCTGAGTAGGCTGAGTGGCAACAAGGAAAAGAAGAACAGAATTTGGAATGTTTGTTGTCTTCCCCCTAAAAATTAAGTATTTTACTTTTGTAGCCTCACTAATTAGAGTCAGAAATGCAAGACTGAGCCTTATTATCATCTGTGTGAGCAACAAAGACTTGTATGAAACAGATTGATGCTTTAGTATAAAGATAATGCATGGACTGCAGACACATCGTTTAGTTGTTGGTGATTTGTCAGATTTACTCTCCTGTCTGCTACAAACATAAGTTATGTACTGCCAAAATGAGCACTTCGAAGGTTAGTAAAGAAAAGTCTTTGTTATTGCAGTTCCATTGTCCCTATGTTTCTTTTTTTCTTGAAAGAGCAGTTATTGCAAACCTGTTTAAAAAAAAAAGTCAAAATACATGTCCCTTCAAGTGCAGTCTAAATAGCATCTCAGCTGCTCTGAGGAATTCAAGAAACTCTTTCATCTCCAGTTCAATTCTTAAATAAGACTTTAATAACAGTTTGTGGTTTTTTCCTCTCCTGTGGGAGATGGAAAGCTCTCACACCTCAGATAACCTCCTGTCCTGCTTGCAAACAAGGCACTGCAGCAGACACCTGTGACAAGCTCATCTCCTCTTCCACGTCCCATCAGCACTGGTTGTGCACAGAAACTGAAGCAGCCCCTCAATGTCGCGTTGCCAGGAAGAGGCCCAGGACCTCAGCTCCTGGCGGGCAGGATCTGTGGGGTGTTTTAACTGCAGGTACAGCAAACAGGTTGAAATAGGAGCGGGGCAAAAGTGCTGGAAAAGAACCAGGAAGGGAAAGGCTCACCCTCAGCACTGGGTTCTCCTCCCACATCTTTCCCCTGAATTTGCAGGGACAGACACCAGATGGCGATGGGCCACTCTGCTTTCTTTGCAACCTGGAAACAAACTAAAAATGCAAAGTTTTTGTGTCGTCTTAATCAGGAGTATGTCTTCGCTCCTTCTGTCTGACAGGCACATCATGAAAGGCATTGCTATCTTTGTATGCTTATTTTCCTTGAACACGTATTCTGGTTGTAGCAGACAGTGTTATAATTAGGGAGATTTTCTGTGCAGGGTTGCTCTAAAGAACCCCAGTGCACCCCAGCTGCTGGGTGCCGTGGGTGCTTATCCCTCTTCTCCTTCTGCCTCCCTGAGAGGAAGGGAAGCGATGGGCAGAAGGTGGTTCAGTGGGACGTGGCTGTACGTGGAGGTGCAGTGCAGATTGCAGCTCTTCTGGCTTTGTGGCAGGGTGCTGTCTCAGCAGTTCACATGTGGACAGACTTGGACAGTAGCTTAGTATGTTGCACCAAGTGCAGTACTTGATTCTCCATAGCAAAATTCAGTGATTCACTGAGGGAGTGGGACTCTCTTGTGATTTTTTTTTTTTTTCTCCTGCCTGTTCCAATGCTATTTTTAAAGGAGCTGTAGCTACATAAAAGCCTTGCTTAAACCACTGGCGTTCCTCTATGTTATAAAGTGAGATAATTCCTTCCAAACTAAACCCCAGCAGCAAAGGATCAGAAGTGAAAGGTGTTACATGATATGCGTACATGTGTGCTGTGTCACTGCAAGCATCTACAAAGGGCTCCTTCATCTTTTTTCCTGCTCAGCAACCCCGTTGGGCTGCAGAATAGCAGCAATCAAGCTGCCTGAGTGGGGCAGATGCCCTATTTGTTGGCTTGCTTACTTCTGAAATTCTTTTAGTGTCTGAAACCCTCCGTGGTACTGACATGATTAGAAATCTGTTTAGGAGTGTTTCTTTCCAGGTAAATAACCTCACTGAAGTACTGATAGAAGCTGTTGCCATTTCGCTTTCTTTCTACCTGTACGTTGCCCACATCTCCTCCTCCTGGGTGAGCACACAGACCTTGTGTCCATGTTCAATTATTGCTATTAATGCGCTCACAACCTGGGCTATATAAATTGCACAGGATGAACTGCTGGGAACATGATTTAAAAAAAAAAAGACACACTAATATTTAGTCATGAAGTGACTGAGTTTTAAAAAGCATTGAAATTATGATCTTTTGACTGGTTAAAGAAAAAAAAAATGGGAGAAATGACTAGCTTGCTCTCCTGACCTCTAATTCAGTTGCCAGAATGGAAAATAGTAGGTGCTAAGCAATTTCAGAGCCTAGCCCAGACTTGTGAAGACCAAGTTAATAGTCTCTTGAAGTGGTTCTTAGTTATCAGATGAGCAGATTTTTCCTGAGCAACTCAGATGTCACTGTGAATCACGTTTCAGTGATGTCAGAAGAAGCTCTCTACTGTAGTGTTTCTGTAAGAACAAGACAAAAAAGTTGGTGCTTTTTTTTTTTTTGTCACAAAACTTTATGGAAAACTGATGTTTTTTGGTCCCTGTGACTTTTAGTTCCTATTTGCCTGAGTATTCTTGGTGTTTCCTTCTCTGTTCTTCATTCTCTTTAGTGATGACCCTGGGAGAAGAAAATATGGTGTACAACTCCCACAGCCAGAGCGTGAAATAGAAATTAACCTCATTTGTCTGTGAACTTTTCTCCCTTACATTTCATTCAGGAGATCCAGAGAAGCTTTGTGAAAACAGGCACAAGAGTGTTTTCTGTGAGCCAAGATGCAGTGCCATGCTGCAGTTTAGCCTGACCTGCCTGGCTTGAGACAGCTGTTCTCCCTAAATGTTTCCTTTTGTCATCCATCTTCAAAGAGCCAAGGGGAAACCTTGTCTTGTTTGAAGTCAGTGGCAAAGCCTCCATTGACTTGAATAATGTCAAGATTTCCCCCTTGGAACACTTCAACCCTTAGGGAAAGATTGAAGCATTTACGGACATAGAGAGGCAACTCCCTGAAATACAGAGCAAGAGGCTGTCCAGCCATCAGATAGAGCTGGAGATCTCGTTACAGGTTCTTCTCAAGTTTATCTAAAAATTATACCATGCATGCTGTAAATCTTTCACGTCTGTTAAATTGCTTTGCATGAAAGTGTAGTTCTCAGGTGCCATGGCAACCATGTTTTCTAATCTGATTTTAAATTTTTACGGTGCAATGCATAAAATATTGGTACATTTTCTGGTTCCTGATTTATAGGTGGGAGTAAAGTTAGGGATAGCAATTTAAAAGGCATATGATTCTGAAGAATTAAATGCTTTCTTTTTTAGATGATATATAGAAAATGCTTTCTTGTTTTCTTATGAAGGGAAAGTATTGATGGCTAATTACAGATGTGTAGATTATGACTGGCATTTGAGGTGTTAAAAACAAGTAGTATCTCTAGACACTCTGTAGGGCATTTTCTGCAGAGTCCAGATAGACTACAGAAAATACACTTGGTTTCATGTATGTCTATATACAGAGTATATCTGCAAAAGTCTTGTGACTCCGAATATACTTTGTATCTCAGCAGTGTGGAGAAAAATATATTGTTTAAAAAATGATTCCACAAGATCTGCTAAAATGCATAAAATTTGCTTCCCTAGCCCCAAGAAACTAAAGATCACACTTAAGATTTCAACCTTTTATAGTGCTATATTCTAAGCATAATCAGCCAATCATTGTTACCAGAAATCTGCTCTATGAAGGAAATCCCATTGTGCTTAAATGCTTGTACATGTGAAATGTGTCGTGGTCAGTATGAAGCCTCTGTTATCAATTGAATTAAGTTGGCACAGAGCACATTCTGCAATTCAGATGTAGAAGAATGTCCCTGAAATATGTCAAGCACAATTCATCTCAACATTTGACCTGAAGCCCGTTACACCTATCTGCATTGGAACCACAGTCCGTGTTAATATATTAACTTTGAATTTTCTTTCTGTTGAGTTTTTTTTATAATTGGAGAACCTATGGGTTGAGGTGGAGGGAGGACACAAAGAACTTCAATACTGACTCTTTGCATGAGGAAAAATGAAAGGATAGAAATATTTGGGTAGTGTTATAATACATCAATTAACTTTAAAACCAGGTGTGCGTGACTTGCTATTTTGTCTGAATAGCACTCCTGTGAACCATATTCTTGTCTCTGTGTTATGTCTATTACATTTATAAAAGTACAGTCAGTATCACAAAGAGATAAGAGGAAACTAAGCTTTCTGTTTCTAAAATTAGTGAACACAAAGCCTGCATTGAGGAAATTCCAAATAGTCTTTGTATAGGAAGTATGTAGGTACTCTATTGATATGGGAATCATTTGAGGTGATATTTGATCTCTGCCCTACTTGAAGAAGCAACCTTTGGTCAATTTAAGAAGGCAAGAATGCACGTGTGTATTGTCAGTAATCAGCTCTGCTCTCACTGTATTAGATGTTCCTTGGCTTTGTGTGTACAAAGGCAGTTACAGATAACAGGTATGAGTGAGTATTGCCCTAGAATGTATGCGTACATCACACAGATGTAATAAAATCCCTTTCAGTCTCTAGTGTGCATGTGGCTATTGTACAGTTTATAAACATTTTAGCCATATCCTTTTCTTCTATTTTTCATCCCCAGTGATTTTTTGCTCTTAAATATGCATCTGTCTAAGCCATAGTGTTGGTAAAAGTAATTAGTTTCAGGTTTTTTAGCTGACACGTTGTATTGTGCAAAGTCACTTTGGATTGTGTCACTCCTGGTGAATTGTGACATCAAATAAAACAGGGCTGATGCAACCTGACATCACATGCTGCAGCATGATTTTTCTGCTAAATTTTTCAGCTATTTCTTTCTTCCTAAATCTCAGGTTTCCTGTGAAGAAGGAAGCAGCTTTGAGTGAATTGCATTCCTTAAAACTTGGTATTGCTATGGGAGAAAACAAAGCTGTTTTTCCCCTCGGTTTCTTAGTCTGAGACTACTGCTTGAGAAAGTCAGTCCATGTATCTGAAAATTAAGAATGCACTGAAAGCAATGGCTTACCTGTTAAAGGAGAGTATAGTGCTTAAAGCAGAGAAGCTAATACTGAGAGCAGGTCCTCAGCAGGAAGCAGTAAAATCCATGTTTTGCAAGTAACAATTACTGCAATTCAATGTGCAGAAATCTTTAACTATGTTCTTAAAGTAAGTGGAAGCTGAAGTCTCTCACAGAATAGTGTGAAGGTGAATGCATACTAATTTTTCTTTGCACTTCCAAATAGGTCATAATGTGAATATTGGGAACAAGTACATGGCTTGATGTATTTCTAGACTCTTAAATACTGCAGCAAAATGAAATTACTTGTCAAATTAAATTTCCAATTCTAAAACTGTAATAATATTACTGAAAACCTTGGTTCATAGAATAGTTACAATAGAATCTGTGCAGTTCTCAGAGTTTTTTATTTACATCTCTTGCATCAACTGGATACATACATGTTTGTCCAGAAACGAGATGCTACTCCCACAGAAAATCCTGGAATAAAATATGGTGCAATTTCTGGAGTCAAGTATTCAGACCATATCAATGATGTAAAGAACTAGCTCACAAGTAGGGCACTGTAGAAGAATAGAGCTTCCATTAACAGTAGCAAGAAACAATGAAAGCTCTGTACCAATTTGTATTAAGTTATATTTGTGGTCAGTTTTTTGAAAAAGATGCATAGCTTTGTTTTGTTTTCATATGGATATAACTGATATCAGTTCCCTGGGATAACGGAGCATATGTTATTCCAGATACTACATGGCTGTGTCCAAATATGTTTGATAAGACACAGGTCAGATGTGAAGAAGCACATGAGAATATTTCCAGCTTGTGTTTTATATATTTTTAACTATATTTCATGATAGGGTGAACTAAAATCAGCAGTTCAGTGGAAGAAAGCTGACCTTGGCATTTTCAGAGCTATGCCTGTTTCATGTGATTGGTGAATTCCCTAGGTAGTATTTTTATTAGCACTGTAGTTCATTTAACAAAAGGTTGTTATTCTTTTAACTTTATAGGCAAATAAATATACGTAGGCATAAATTCCATTTAAATGTGAGGAAGTATAGGAATTCACCATATTAAGATAAAACAAAAAAATATTTTCTGACGTAAGTCAACTTATACATTAAGTGTTGAAAAATAACAGAGGTAGAATTAGCATGGATTTTCCAAAACTTGCACAGTTCAAGACTTTGAAATGTAATAAATAGTGTAACATATGTTAGGTTCTTGCGTTTAGCTTCTATGTCTCTAGGTCTCTGGTTGTGAAAGCAGCCAATACTCTGTGTTCACGGATACACTATGGAGAACACATTCTTTGAACTGAAGTACATACAATTAACCTTTCATTAACATCACAGCTCATCTCAGAAGTGCAGCACCCCTGAGATCTTAGAACTTCAGCTGAGGCACTTTCACAGCACTTGGAGTGAAGTCTGTCTGACAGCATCGTCTGATTCTGTCTAATCAGGTGTCAGACATCTTCAGGCATGAAAAAAGATGAATTCAGAATCTTACGAACGTATAAATAATACTTCTTATTCTGCAGTGCTCACTCACGGAAAATAGAAAATCTTTTGAGACGTTTTATGCTTTAAAATGATGTATGTCACAGGCAGATATATGAAGCTTGTAGAAGTACAGCACCTACATTCTCTGGTTTGGCTTCACTTATTGCAATAGTATTTTATTATCTCAGCAAATCACTCAGTCTTTCTGCATCTCTGTTCCTAATATATATAGTGCAAAACAAGTAAACATTCCAGTATCCTTACGCTTCACGTATATGCATGGCTGCTGATTAAGCAAGCAGCATTAAGAGAAATGTATCAAGTTGAGGACTGCTTTAATGTGTGGCTACCCAAATGCTTGATTCAGCTGTCCACCATCCACAGTGTTACTGATGACTGCATGACTTTTCTCTGTTGTTGATCTCTGTAGTGCCAACTCCTGAGAGAACTAGGAGAGCATCTTTGACCCTGTGGGTCTCATCCAGACGCACGCTGAGGAACAGGAATTTAGGTGTCCTAGCACTCTGTTTTGCAGCCGTTCTGTGCTCACAGGAGAATAATTATGATCACTGAGTCTCTTTTCAAAGAGACTTTATTTCTAAACTCCACATAAAATGCAAATAAATAACATGCAGCATTCTTAGAAGACAGTACAGCTAAAAGACACAGGTGAGGAAAGGAAGAGAAAAAGCACACTTTATCTGCTCTTACCAAGATTCAAGCTGATAGGTGTCTCTCCCTGTACCCAGCTGCTGACATACACCTCCTTTGAGGTTCTGTCTTCCCGCATTCCTGTAAGCACTGGGTTGCATTCATTAGAGCTAACCCTTTCCTCACAGCTTTTGTTGCTATACCTTCTTGGAAAATTTTTGAGGGTCAAGTCCAATTCGGAACCCCATCCCTCCCGTGTTCAGGAAATAACTTGACGTTTCCCGGCCCAAGAGAAACACATTCTCATTTATCTGTGGGCATATGATATTGTGTTAGATCACAGCATTATCTCTTCATTCTCCAGTTGCCCTCAGTCATTTCATGAATGTGTTCCGGCACTATTTTCACTCGTGGAATTTTGTATTTCAGATCTGGCTGTGTGTAAGTAGGATAGTGTTGCTCAATTTGGGGTTACATTGAGTTTGAGTGAATAGATTCCTCCTAAGGACTGATAATATGCATTAGATGTTTTTCAAAAAAGTGAACTGATGAGAACTGGAAACAATCATCATTTCTTACTAAACTTAAGCGCAGTAAAGTAGCGATACCCTTCAGCCTCTGTGCTCTTGATGTGTTCTACCAAGGTTAAATAGTTTGTCAAAAAAGAAGCTAAGCCCCAAATCACTCAGTATATGAATATATATCAAATATCAAAACTGTAAAAAAGAGACTAGCACTCCTGTTTTGTTGCTGTAAGTCAGGATAGATTGACTGCTCAATAATAGTTTTTATTCTCAGAAGCTGTTCAGGAGCTACAAAAATTATTTATCTTTTTATTTCTTTTTTCTTGCCTTTATTGGCAAGCTTCTAATTTCTTCATTGGAAGACTCAACAGAATGTTAATGCAATAATTAAAACAAATGCATATACATAATCTTAATAAGTTTGGATAAAAGGGCCTAGTAATTTTTTTTTTTTGCTTGAATGTTTAATTAGAATGGAGTTTATAGAGAAATTACACTGACTATCTTCCTGTGATAGAAAGAGTCTCAATAAGAGCTGTGTTCTTCCTTTGGCAATTTTGAATGTCCACAAGAACTCCCTGGTATTCTGATGAACAATTTCTTTCCCCCAGCCCAGTCCTTTGAGGAAAGCTGCTAGTCTGTCTGTTGGGCTGCTGGAAATAGTACTTTCCTATGTCGCCTGGAATGAAAGCTTTAAAGAGAGTTCCTTGCGTTATCTGAACTGGTGAGTCTTGTTGGGCGTCAGCCAGTAGAATTTTGTATTTTAGTATGCTTTCCCAGGAAAGTTAGTGAAGGTTTTCTGTCTTAGAAATAGATGGAACCTAGATATCTCTACCTCAGCCTCCTTCGTCTCAGAAAAATGTTTCTACTCCTAACAGAGTTGTTGTCATTTTTTTTTTTTCCTTCAATGGTAAAGGAAATATTTTGCTATATTCATTAAGGGAGCAGAGTGGGAAGTGAAAAATAGAAGTGCAGAAAGCTGGTAGAAGCCCTACAGAGAACTTACTTATTCACATTGTGTGTAGGTTTGCCCAGAACTTTCACTTGTGTGTAGCTCGGATACATGGCAGAAAGACTTTTATTCTTTACTGGTGTAATGCCTAGAACTTTGAGTACTTAATGTAAATACAGTGTGAGCTGTAAAAGCTGGAACTGCAAATGTCAGATTAAAAATGAAGACAAGTCGCTTGCAGTTAAACTACTTTACAGTAGGAGGGCAGTCTGCATGCTTTTGCTAGAAGGGAGAATGCCTATGTTTCAGAATCTGCATTTTTAATCTAATTTCCTTTCTTCCTAGAAATAAAGTAGTATAACCAGTGCCAAATTACTGTTCATTACTGATATACCTGTGTACCAAACCTCTGCTATTTGTATTTCAGAATAAGCTATTTCTGGCCTTTCAGAATCACCTCTCACTATCAATGGTTACAGATATTTAAGAAACATGTTTCTGTCCTGGCAGAGATACAGCTTGGCTGAATTTGTCTGCCCTTGGAACTGGGAATATGGATTTAGCACTTGCATAGCCAGCAACCTGGCATATACTCATAAATCAGGTCATTTTCCATTCAAATGTTAATATTTGCACCAGCAATTCATGTGCAGATGGAGGTATAAATTGTACCCCAAAAATAAAGCCTAGCTTTTGAAAATGTGCATTTTAAATGCAAGCAATTATTCTTTACCACATTCCATTTATCATTGGTCATGTACAGGGAAAAAGGGGAAGGCCACTGCAATTTTTTAGATCAGTTCAAAACACTATAGCCAAGTAAGTCTGTGAACAAGGGGATGGATGTGTAATTCTGCACAGTTATAATGTGATTAGATGCTGTTATGCTCAAATTATGGTTGAAATTTAGAGCATTTTCTTACAAAAATAGTTTTTCTGACTTTTAGAATGGTTTATTCTATCCTATAGAATTAGCCCATCTTCTTGGCTTCTTTGTTCAGCTTTTGGGAATATATCCAGCACAGATTTAGACATCTGTGTAATTTTGTACAGTGAATATTTCCACTGAAGCCAAAGAGCAATACTAGCATTTTATAAAATAAGGCACATGCATAAATGTCTGCAAGTTTGTGGCCTTGATCCCTGAGTTGATATTTCCAGCTTCAACTGGATCATTGATCTCAATCTGGTGTACTCTCTTCCATATTTCCCCAAATATTTGCCAGGAATATATTAGGTTTGTTATTTGTATTATAAGCAAATGCCCTGGCTGTTCAGTATCAGTGCTTTTGTAATAAAATAGTAGTTATTTCAAGGCTCCTTGTAAACATCAGGAATCATGTGCTATCTCATCAGAGATGTCAGACTGTCAGAGGTTTTGCATTGTCATCTTAACCCTGCTGCAGATAATGGCTATTGAGTTGCATTCTGTTCCGCAACTGGATCTTTCAGATACATTGCACCTGTGGAGACCCTCAGCATCTGGTTTGACATCACGCTGACAGTAGCACAGGCTGTTAACCACATGCGCGGTCACATAAATGCATACATACATCTGTGGGCACTCTGGTTTCTTTAGAATTGTGTAAAACTTCACAGATATACTTCATATTAAGTTACTTGAGAATAGAAAGATGGTTGATTAAGTTTCTGCTGTGCTGGCTGCATTTAACTATTGTTTTGGGGGGAAATTTGGATCCCTTATTGGAAGCTACTTGTATTTAAAAGGTAGGCACCTGGAGATACCAGTAACATCTTTCAAACAAATGTATGCTCAAATATTGTGAGAGAGCGATGTGATTGTGGATACAGCTGACACATACATAAAGGCTCTTTGAATTCTCTGGGACCACTATATTTCTGCAAATCCCTGTTTCAGTCCGTGTTTCTCAGCCATTTAAAGTCAGAGGATCAGCCACACTTTTTAAAGTACATTGCAAAAATTTCTGACCTGTACATGATACTGAAAATGTTGGCACTCTACTTGACATTCATAATGCCAAACAAAAATGGCTGTAATTCAAATGTCCATTTATTGTTTGAATATTCTTTCATTATGTTTCTTTGCTTGTGGGATTTATAACAAAAAAAAAAAACAAAAAAACTTGTAGATCTTTTTTGTTGTTTTTTTTTTTTTAAGGATGTAATTGGCCCCAGACAAGGAAAACTGGTTGGACTTGCTTTTTTATGTTGTTTTACAATACTGAAAATCATTAGTTGCTGCTTTTTGCCTAAAACGTAGACTGAAGCTGTACAAGCCAGGCGAGGGATTTGTTTCCACCTGTTCCAGGATCAACAGTAATGTGTTTTTGGTCTAAGCTGCATTAGGAACCAGATTCTGTGATGCACCAAGTGCGCTCAAATCCTGTTGACACCAAAGAGAGTTTAGATCTTTGAATACCATTCTGTATCCAACCATAGAGTTTTAAGACTCTTTGCCGACCCCGGTATATCCCTCTGTTTTATGACGGCTCCTAATAACTTACAGTATCTGCTACAAGTTTTTAGCAAGTGAGTGAAAGCACTAGAGACAGAAAAAGGATGCTTACAATCCACCTGTCTTATAGGAAGCATATCCTTTCAGGTGTGAGATAAATGGCAGTTGCAGTGAAACCTTCACAAAAGCTGCAGCTTAATGAGAATCCATCAGGCAGAGCTGCTTACTAACACAGAGCTGAAGCCTTTCAAGGAGAAAGGTGGGAATAGACTGAGTAACAGCCATGGTATCGGTCTGTGTCTGGTAGAAGATTTAAAAAAAAAAAAAAAAAAAAGAGGGAAAAGGCTGAGCACAAGCTTTCTTAGAATCCATAAGTGAAAAGACCAGCATTCTGGCAGGAAAAAAAATACATCTTGTTATACTGATTTTGCTCACAGAACCTATTCAGTTAATTTAACACTGCAAAGAATTTGCAGCAGCAAGAAAAACAACTGCAGAACATTTCATGAGTTATTTTGCTAAGATAAAGGCATGAAGTCTGGAACCGCATGGCGCTAGAAGAATATACTACAGTGGCACATAATCTGCTTGATACTACCTGTGTACTTCAGAAACCTTAAATATTATTTTCTTGGCAAGATCATGATAGCAAAAGGACAATAGCGAAGGAGTAAGGATACATGTTGATAGACAAATGTTGGTAGGCAAATTTCTGCTTTTAATCAGTCTTTGTGAAAATGCATTCAATACTGCCGTGAGAACTTCCTCACTGAATACTTCTACTGTGTGCTTCTTCTATTTAAGCCACAATTATGATGTGCATAATATTGGAAGATTATAATTGAAAACATCTTTGGGTTATCACCGCTGGCAAAATTTGAGAGCTATTGGTTGAATCTAATAATGCCTATAAGGAAAGCACAAAACTACATTAGTGACAGTGCCATGATCCCTTCTCTTCAATATATATAAAAACTTTTTTCTTAGTTTCTTTCATAGTAGATTAAGAAATAAATCATGATGTATAGTGAACATTTTAGAATGGAACTAACTCAGATTTCTGAAATAGAGAAGGCAAGACATTATATGGCCAATAGCAGATATTAAAAACATCTTATTTCCTAAAACAAAATGCATGCATAAACAATTAGGTTTATTAAGCATCTTACTGCATTTTCCTTCTGGTTTTTTAGTGCTATGATTTTTTGAGTATCATTAGTAACGATACTTATATTTTCTAGTTGAAAAGTCTCGAGAAACTGATTTAAAAAAGAAAATAAATGAGATTGGACCCTCTATGAATGACTGTGGCTGATTATGGTTTGGTCCTCAGCTACTTTCTCTTTTTCTGCCTTATCTTTTCACAGAAACTACTCAAAACACTTTCCTGTTCTGGCCACCATATGTCTGAAGAAGTTTATTGCCTGATCATGTCTGTGGGAACACTTTCATTGATCCTTTCTCGTTGTCTTCCTCTGTCTTCCAGTTTTATTGGGTTTTCTGTCTCAGGTTCTCCAAAATACCCTCAAACTCAGACTTTGAGACTCATGTCCCAAACCAGGCCTTCAGAGCTGTAAATTACTGTAGAATTCACAGGCCTGAGGTAGGAGAATGAAAGATAAAGCTGAGCATATAGAGCTCAATGCAAGTTTTCTTGCCTTTCTAATAGATATTTTGAAAACTGGTCAAGGAGAGCATTTGCCATGAATATTTCCTCACTGATGTAGTAGATTGCTCATTAGTCCCTTTGTTTTCTTTTTGTTCCTTTTAATGACCTGAATTATCCAGGCTAGGTAACCTTATGTTACAGCTGCATTACTGAATTGAGTAAATTTGAAAAAACTTGATGAGCTGGGAGGAGAGCTGTTAATGACAAATTAGTGATTTCCATCTATAGTGATCAGCAAAGACGTCTGGTTCTCACAAAGCTTGAAGCATATCTGCCTTTCGGGACTGTAAGAAGCTGACAGAAGCCCCATGGACCTTTGGGACTCATTCTTAGATCACAAAAACAGGTTTTTTCCTATCTGGGATTGCTTGATAGTGCTAGACTGGGCAAAATGGTGCTCCAGCTGGTCAGACTCTGGGATTTTATTTCATATTAAGCACATCTGTGAACTCTAGTAGGCAATCACCTGGCTTCTACTGAGATGTCAACCACTTAGGAGTACAGCTGTTGTTTTTTTAATTCTGCTGGCTGCTGTTTCATTACTTAATACAACACAAAAGGCAACTGTAGGTATTGTTCAATGGGTATCAACCTTTCCTAGCTAATTCTTCTGCTAAGTTGAGCCTTAAAAACTAAACCTTCATTTTAACCTTTTACTTTGCAAAAGCACAATCAGTGAAATTGTATTATCTTGTCCCTGTGCAGTGTTATGATGGTAATTTTTGTCAAAGGGCACCCACAAAAATATTCCTCTTTAGCTTGTAATAAACCATTTGTCCCAGGATGCGTGTGTTTGCAGACAAGGCAGCAGCAAAGCAAAGCTTGTAGTATATCTACACTATCCTTTCCATCCACCTTTAAATTGAAATTTTCCACAGTATTAAGATGCAGCCCTGAAGATAGAATTTATAAATGTGCTGGGAGGGATATATTAGTATTTGTTTTTGAAAAGTATGCAGAAAGAAAGAAGCTGCATGGTATTGAACTAAAACCACTCCCTATAAGGCTGTGATTTCTACTGTTGGATTCAGTGAGTATTCAGTGAAACTGAAGCCAGTCTTTTGAAAATCTGGCTTAGAATATCATTTCATGAAGTGGATTTAGCTGGACTATTGGACTCAGAATGCTGTACTGTGGAGGGTTAGCCTCTTCAGAATGTGTTTCAAAATAACTCACAGTCTAAATACAAGAAAGAAAGATTTATTAAAACATTGTAGTTATCTTTAAAAATGAATATTTTAGTGTTTCTGTCCTCCTTTAGTTGCTGTTCCTGCAGAGGTAGATGAGAAAGCTGACACCTAGAATGGCTCGAATCATTCACATGCAGGACTGCCCACTCTGGGATGCAGTAGGGATTTTTCCACATACAACTCAAAGCCCAGTTCAACAAACAGAGCATGGTCACCTTTCCTGGGGGCTGTTCTGGGTGTATTTTACCCAGTGGTGAAGATGGTTCTATAAAATGTCTCCTGGACCCTGTTCTCTTTCAGTTCTGACTGACAGTAGTATATAAGGTCTGCTTTTTGGGAGCATATATGGAGATTAAAGGCATTCCTTACATCTTCTATTTTGGAATATTTTGGCCTTCAGAGTGTTTTTTTCCTAAATTCATAACAGTGAACCAAGAATAGAAACCCACTTCTGGACTATGGAATAAAATTTATATCCTTTTTAAGGGCTAATATAACAAGGTCATGATAGTCCCCTGAGATACTTTGAGTGTACCCTTCAATCACACTGAAATTCACAGACGACTGTTGAACAACTTGGATGAAGTGACTGGACTTGCTCTAGCCATAGACGTGACTTCAAGGATGGGGAAATTCACAGTTGGTCTGAATAAGCTTTTGCAGTCAAGGAGAAAATATGACAGTTGAAAGATTTGTCTTTGTAAGAGTGACGTATCATTTCAATAAAAAGGTTAGTCTCTTGGTTGGGCAGGATGAAAGGGATCAGCGTTATTCAGCTAATCCCCTCTTTTTTTTTTTTTTTTTCCCCCAGTTACCATAGTGCTATTGACCCTTTGAACTTAAGGTTATAATACTATTTATCTGTAAGTCATCACATGTGTCCCTGATGCATTAGGACAAAATCAAGACAAGCATCCCTGTCCACTAGAACTTAGATGCAATACTATATTTCATAAAGAGATGAAGGGAATTGTAGTGGAAAGGTTAGCACAGCATAGAGAAATGGTTGTTAGATATTCTGGCAGACGTGCTAGATGTTAGAGAGAAAAGAGTGACCAGATCAGCATCTTGCTAGTCTGAAATCAATCAGATGATATTTCCTGTGAAACATCTGTGTGTTTGAATGAGTTTTTTCTTACAGCTGGTATTTTCTGAAGAGCACCTTTAAGCAAATGGTGAAGAAACATTATAAGGAGACATCACTTTAGATTTGAAAAGATATACTTCACATTAAAAAAAAATACATTAAATATATTAAATTATTTGAAAAGTAGTGCTTCTTGAATTAATATTGCAGCCTATACACAGGCTCCGTCTTAGGATACTCCTGTATATGAGATGCAACCATTCCTATCTGCAAGTATGCCTTATAATCCTGCCATGCTTCTCAGTTGATATCTTTACTTTTGGGTGCAAGACTGTAGTTTTAGAAATGCTGCCCTAAGGAAAAGACCTTAATGGAATTACTGTTCGTTTCTCCTGAACTACGTAAAATTTTGTGGTTAACATCCAAAGATAATTGTACAATGGTTACACAATCTCATACATCTGTAACAAATGCTTTGTTATGCTATTTTTTGTAATGGCTGTGCTAATCTCTTTCTTATTTATATGGAAAACATTTGGTTTGGATTTAATCTGACTTTTTTTTTTTTTTGCAAACTTTGCACTTTTCAGTATTTCAACACGTGAAGAAGAATTAATCTTTTCAATCTGTTCAATAATCTAAGAAGTTTAGTTTTAAACTGAAGCTAGAGGATAATTTTCAGGCTTTTCATATCTTCCATTTCATCTCAAATCTCTTCACTACCAACGATCTCATAATAGAATACTCCTAGTAGAACAAGTCAGCAAATTTTATACATTAGCATAGACACTACACAAAATGCTGAATTTGAGTATTTGTCACTGCTAAAAACTTGTATTTGAATCTGGGGCTTGTCTTGCTAAACCTGAGGCCTCAAGTATTTCCACTGTCTTCTGAGTTTCTTCTTCTACCTTAAAATTCTGTAAGTAAATCACTCAGTTCACACACACACCCCCAAAAGAAATAAATTTACCAAAAAATAAAGCACCATACAATGTAATTATATAAAAACTGTTATACTTCTAATAATGATTTTTTAATCATAAAATAACTACGTCAGCTGAACGGGAATTTGTGACTGGAAAGACTACCTAAAATTTTAAGCAAAACTCTTTAAGGTTATAGTGAATGTTGTTAATAATGCAAATAGAGAAATATTTCCATCAGAAAATGAGGCACAGAACTGAGAAACAACACGCAATTCAACCTTTTACTACTACCAGTCTGCGACAGTTCAGATCTGGGTCTTGACACAATTTCCTCAGTTTTGACCCATTCTAATTAAAATGTCATGTCACGTAACTGAGGCTGACAACAGAGTGTGTCTGGTTTGAACTCTGAGCTCCGGTCCTTCTAGCATTGAATGCTCTAAGTGGATTCCACCTAATTGTTTGGAAAATGTCTCTGACCTAAACGCTGTGTAACCTCTCTTGTGGCTCCTTTGTTGAGAGGAACAAGGGAAGCTACAAAGGCAAGTTCTAAGCCCACTAAATACTGCAGAACCACTGCTTCATAGAGACCAACAGATCGTGCAGTTTGGGGTGGGTGGATACAGATGGTGCCTTGACGTTTAGAGTGAACCACTGTGTGCAGGAAGAGACCATAAAATCTCTTCAATATTGTTGTTTGACTCAATTGCAGCCCAGAATTACACTCTCCTGCCCCCAGAATTTTATGTAGCCGTTATTATGAAGATTTTATATCCTGACTTTGTGACAAATACAGTGGCAAATATGGAAAAGGTTATTTTATATCAGTGGGTATTTTTTTGTTTCAATAATAACACAAGTACATGCATATACGCACATGTGTATGCTCTCACACATCTCTTTATTAATTAATTCCTGATCCTGTGTTTAATTACAGACACTTCTATCTGCTAAAAGCAGCTTAAAATGCGGAGATAAATTGATAATCTATCAGGGTTTCCAAATATCTTCTGGAAATAATAAATCAATTGGCACACAATATGAAGTTTTATGACTCAGCCATTGCTACCAAATTATGGAGTGAACAATGTCTCTCTCTAGACTTGAGAATGCTAATGATTAACTGAGAATATTTCCTGAGTGATTTGTTACATTAAAAAGCACTAAAATTACTTATGCCAATAAGTATGTTATATTTAATCTCTATATATTATTTATACAGTTTGGTTACTGCTAGCATGATTTATAAATTCAATATAGAAATGCTCAGATTTTTCACTGGTCGTATTATTAGTCTCTTGATAAAAATTCCTTGCTTTTCTTTCATCTCAAGGGAACTTAGTTTAAATATGAGTAATGGAAAAAAGCCCACTTCCAGAAATGTAAAGTAATCACGCCTCTTAAGGCAGAGAAACCTTGGACTGAATTTAAGATTTAGTATAAAAGAATGAAATGGCAACAAATTGTCTTATAACTTGACATGTGATAAAGTGCTGTACACGTTTGATGTAGCATTCATGCTTTTAAAGTTAGATGAGTACCTCTGTAAGATATGTTTATGGAGAAGCTAGTAGTTCATAATTAGTAGGGAAAAAAAATGCATAAATTGACAAGCCTCTGAAGTCTGAGCTATTTACAGTATTTTCCAGTTGCAAAGTCTAGTAATACTGAATGGAAAGTGCAAAGACTTACTGATGAGATATTAGTATTGTTATTTTTGAATAACTGAAAGTATGGGGTTATTCTAATATGGGAAAATATTTCAAACCCATTAATGAAAGGAAAGGGAGGAAAATTCTACATACTGTCTTACTGGAAATAGTATATCTCAAAGCCAGGGTGGTTTGTAATCAAAATCTGATACAAAGGCTTTTCTTAGGTGAAGTCTTTTTGTTTTCCAGTAGTTCTGCCAGAAAGAACTATGGGATCTTAAACCAAAATCTTTTTGGTTAAAGTGGAGAACAGTCCACTGTCAGTCAGTATTGCTATACGCAACATTGATCTATTGAAGTTATTTGGCATTTTATAAAGTCCCAGCAGCTTGCTCGTTGGTTTGAGATTCCTAACTGGACTAAAGAGTTTTAACACATAAAGATCTGTCAAAACTGTTTTGTTTTGTTGTATGTTTGTTTTTTGTAAGATAAGGCCTTGGTGTCAGGAAGGTCTCAGAGAGCAGTTAGCAACCGACTGCACCCCAAGCTTGTCTTTTGAGCTCTGTAAACCTGAATCTGCTTTCTATTATCCATTTCCTTGAGTAATGTTGCCTTCCAAGGGTCACCAAAGATAGGTGAACCATCTGGATTTAAGAAAGGAAGAATATCAGTACAGGATATTTTCCATGTATGGTTCTAGCACCTTTGCTAGGGTCTGTTGAAAGAGCATTCTACAACTGACCTTACTTTTTGTATTTGTTGTATGGATCTTTATATGTAATGCCATTTAACTTGGATCAGACAATCTTAACTCTTGCACCTTTTGATTTCTCCTGATCTTTAACGTCTACTGGCTACCTCCTATAACTTTAACATAGTAAATTGAATTGCTAGGATCTTTAGCAGGACAATCTGAGATACGTGCTTCCCAAGATGGGGGAGGGGGGGAGGCAGGGGAAGAAAAAGTTCTGCTGTTATCAGATTTATTTGGTTGCAAAGAATTTTCCTCCCATGTGTGGATGCACTGAAATGCTTCAATATCGGTTTAAAGTGAGCGGAAGGAAATACCCAGTGGATTGATTAGGAGAGTTCCATAGCAGGATTAAATTAGGCTTAGTGTGTCATGGGGAAAGTGTTATCTGTCTATCTAAGTGAAATCTATCCAAAGGCATAAGCTGGATTCAAATCGTCATTGTAAGTTTCAAGTAATTTTTCAGTAAGCAAATAAATGACACTTTCTGAATAATTTAGGAAGGTTATTGGCTGTTCTGATTGTTACCTTGAATTTCTTCTGCAGTTCTGCTGTCTGTTAGAGCAACTTGAGTTTACAAACATTATTGACACTTTGGCAACATACATTTCGTTCTTTCCTTCCTCTCCCTATCCAGGATGTCTCATCCTTTTGTCAAAGTTTGGCATATATCCACTGTGCAACAATCACAGTTTTTAACCAGGTATATTCACTGTTGTGGAAATATCCCTCAGTGTGAGATTGTGAGATCTTGCACGTTTTTGAAGATTCAGTTGCTTCACTGTTCTCAGATCAGGATTGGAAAAGTTATATCCTCTGCCCCCTTTCCTGCTTTGCCTTCATTTCCTTGTTTTCATTTAATTTAGTAAGGGAATACCTGGTAAATGAAAATTAGTGATCACTAGCAATAAGCCTACTGTATATGCAAATTCAAAAACGACAGCCTACCCTCTATATAATTAACCGTTACCATTTCCAATAGATAAGGTTGTGTCAGCTTTCTTCTTATCCAGTAATTTTTTATTTATTTATTTTTGAGGAGCTTAAACCCCAGGAAAATTATGTTGAAGCTCTATCTCTATATGCTCAAGCAAGGACTGCATACTTTATAAAATTTGATTAAAAAAGCATTCAGTTATTTTTCATTTGAAGAAGGTAAAATATTATTTTGCTTACGAATTTGTGATCTTTTCTCTTAAAAAAAAAAAGGGCTTATAAAAATAAGCACTTTGACCTTAAAAAAAAAAACAACAACAAAACAAAACAAAAAACAAACAAAACACATTGCAAAAACAAAACAAAAAAAAGAACCTGGGGAAATAAATGGTTGTGACAGAACAGGTCATATAGTTACTAAATACATATAGAGAGAGGGAGAGAGGGAGAGAGAGAGAGAAAAAATATTCTGTAAGCTATTATGTTATTATCCTATTCTTAAACGTTTATCCACTCTAAGTATCAAATCCAGACATTATGCTGTTGCTGTTGCCTCACTGTGGCCATCTTAGCATCGGAGACCTCTAGCTGCATTCGCTGATTGTAAATCACTTCATTTGCTCCTGAATAACCGAGTAGCGAAGTCAGCGTTCTTCATTAGCATACAAGAGATCTTGTGGTGGCTATGATTTGTACAGCGCCAGTTTCAAATGAACTATTGAGGATCCCTAGTGAGATCCCATCAGATGGAATTACTCTTATTTAACACTATAATTCAAGACCCTCTCCTTTCATTTAAGATTTGTCTGCTCAAAAAAAAAAAAAAAAAAAAAAAAAAAAAAAAAAAACCGGAAAAAAAAACAAACGACCTGAAAATGTTCTCTGGTGGTCCAGAATTGCGATGTTCCCCAGCCGAGGGTCAGGTTTCTGCCCTCACTTCTTTGATTACCCAGTTTACACAGTTGTTTTACATATATATATATGTATATATATATATATATATGCCCTAAAATATGTTCGATTTTTTCGACTACCTATCAAAAGTATTGCCTCCTTTTGAGAGAGGAATGTCTCAGAGCTTGAGACAGTCTTTGGGGATTTGCTGAGTGAAAGTGAAAAAAATCTAGCAAACCACTTTGGTGTTCAGTATGCTAGTGATTCTACGTGCTGTATAGGGCTCTCTACTTTTCCTTCCTTTCCTCTTCCCTCCCTTCATTCCTTCCATGCACCTGTGGTTCTTTTTCTTCTAGAAGCTTGATGCATTTATGAAGTAGCAAACAGCATGTATTAGTGTCTGGTTAGTGGAAATAACCATATGTTTGTGAGCAGTCCTTTGCCTACCCACATACCCAAATTGTTGAACAATCAGCGCTTTACAAGGTAGCACAGGGTTCCTACTCTAAATGCTTCAGATTAATTTCATCACCAAATGGAGAGAGGATTCCGTTGTGGCTTTTGATAAAATAGAAAAATAATGTAGCTTTAATTATTGACTTCAGATCCCTAAGAATTAATATGGTTTTGGATAATTTCTGTTTTGACTTTTATTTAAAGGGATAGAAGTTTTCTGCACTCTTTTCAATAAGCAAAAATATTGACTACAGTCTTAGAAGGTAATGTTAAATGCCATTGGTAACGACCTTTATAAGAGAGAGATGGAGTAGCGGCGGAATCAGGAATAATTTCCACTTTTCCTCTTAAACTCATTAAAGTTGAGTAAGTTGCCCGGGATTTTCAGTCTGAAGATTTCACCATGTCCGCAGACATAGGCACATGATTCCATAGCCTCCACAGCACGATTTTATGACTATGCCACCTGAATTATTGATCACATTTCTTCTTGATTAAGAGAATTTTTATATTTGTATTTAATTCTTTCTTTCCGGTGTAACTCTACTGAACTCTAAACGTGAAGAATTTGGAAAAAAAAAAAAAAGTATATAATCTGCATTTACAAGCATGTATAATCTTTTTCACCCCATCTTCTAACTTCATTAATGCATAAAGCTTATGAGAAGCAGTAACAGCAGTAGGTTCTGCTGCATTCCCCTTGAACTTCTTTTAGTATGATCCTCAGTCTGAATATGCACTCATAGCTTCACCTCTAGTTTACACATCCAATATTCTTAGGGGTATCACCTCTTAAGATTTGCAGTCATAAGTATTTAATTTAGGTATGCCTGTGCAGAGTAAATGGTCTCTTGCACTTGCATTTGCATATTTCTCCAAACTCTGGGAGGAAAAATAATTTCTGTTTCACAAATGGACCAAAAAAAAAAAAAAAAAAAAAAAGTGTAATATATTATGTGGACTATTTTGAGCATATTTGTCAGGCAGAACTTTACAACTCCCGCATTTTAGATTGCTCTACCCTTAGTATTTATCAGCCATGTGTCTCATCTCCCTAAATCATCCTTCCCAAGGGTGTGCTACGTGATCTGCCTGCAGTGGTAATTGCACAAATTATGATACCACGATGTATCAGGACAACAGGCAATAGTTGTAATCAGAGTGTAATAAAGTACTGATGCTTTCTATCTGCTAGGTGAGGATCAGTCTTCCGAATGAACAGGATAGTTTTCTACCCAGATTTCATGGATCCTGTTTATCAAATATCAAGTTAGAGGGAAGAGTTATACCTATATTTCAGTCCTATATCTTCAGTTTCAAAAAATAACTTTGCTGTTCTTTGAAGTTTTTTAGTAGAACAGCTTAAATATTGTGCTGAATTCCAAGCCATTAATGATGAAATCTGCTACAGACTAAAAGCATTTTTTTTGGTGTACTGTTCTGTGGTTAAAACCAGGATGCCCCTCTGATGGCAAGTTACTCCTTTCTTCAATCTTTGAGAGGCCTGCGATATGGCAGCATACATTTCTGTTCTCCTTCTGTGTTGGACTATATCCTAATTTAAATCTCTGCTGATACCAGTTTTGTGGTGCATCTCAGATGCAGAATGTTGGCCTAATCATTTAGCTGTACATCTCTTTCAGTGCTATGAGTAATAATGTTACATTTCCAATGGAAAATAATTTAAAGCATTTCATTAAATACTCACTGTCCTCCAAATTCGGATAATTCTGGAAAGCCTACAAACTCCAGTGCAGGTCTTTCCCTTCTGGTTGACTTACTGAGATCTCTAAGATTTTTTTATATCCTATAAAACAAATGCATTTTCTCAGCTTATGAGTCTCCAGCAGCACATCACCTGTTCACCTCTGCTGAAAACCAGTGAGAAACGTCTTTGTGATTTTCATGATGTTGATGAACAGGAAGCCTGCACCAGACTTCTGCCCAGAAAATCTTTGGGAGCTGCAGTGATCCACTTTAAAGTTATTCTATGAGACATTTGTTGCATATGGCTTTCCTGTGCCATTGTGTTTTAACAATATCCAGGGTGGTATTCTTTATGGGTGCACATCTTCCCCTAAAATCCTGTGTGTGGAATATTGGTGATTTAGATCTCCAGGAACTGCACCATTCAACATGGCTGTTGATATTTTCCAAGCATGGAAGACAATATAAAAATCAAATTTCTAGAATAATTCCTGACTTCATTCCACTGTTATTAAGTGAGGGTTCATTTTTGCTAAATTATGTGTTCAGTTTTGCTCCATATTAAAGAAAGTCAATGAAGTCATGTGTTATTTGACTCAAAGCAACATATGGAGTTGTATCGTAATGTTTGGTTTTCTCTGCAAACCAGCTTTTCCAGAAAGACTCTGATCCTTTCCTTGTACCACAGACTCTGAGGAGATGCTGCCTCTGAGGTACTTGAAAGTATAACCTGGTGACATTATGGCTTAATAAATATATAGCTTTCCACTTTCACTGCCACTGACAGAAATACTCTTTTCAGATTTCCTTTACCTAACTCTAGTATGCCTATCAGCACTGAACTGGTCTGTAGCTGCTCCCATAACAAGAGAATTTGTTCTCCTAATTCTAGCCACACTGTCTCTCAGGCATCAATTCATCACTTAAATTTGTCGTAAGTGCATTAAATAGAACACTGAAATTGTTCTTGTCAAATAATCTCCAAGAAGTATAGAGTATGACTCTGCTACATCCTTGGATTCTGCTCTGACATTTTACACTGTCAAAATAAAACAGACATTACCCTCCTCCCCAGTAAAAATTCTTTAAGCCATTAAATTACATTATAATTTATACATATTTTTATCTGCTCTATTTGCATGGCTATAGTTATGGATCTGTCAGTATTTTCACTATAAACCCCTATTTCCAGGGATTTAGACAGTAACTCTGCCTTAATAATTTGCTTCAGGCTAAAGCTTAAAATGCAAAGTCTCAGGCTGAGAATAGTATTTTTTTTCTCCATTTTGAAAAGCAAATCATTTTGCCTGGTCTTAAGTATGGGAGCTGCAGTCGTGCCTGCAGGGAAGAGCTCCCTGGAGGGTGCTGGGGTGGGGATGGGGATGTTCTCCCAGGCAGTAGGTGAACCTGCTTGACTGTGTCCTCAGCACTGAGTTGTTAAGTGCTCTAAGCCTTCCTGACCTTCTTAGGAGCAAAAGGGGTATCTATGAAATAATCTAAAGACTAAACGCAGCTTGCAAAGATGTATGCCTCACAGATGTAAATTAGATGGCTGGATAGTAGTAGCAGTGTAGCTCTGGCAATACGGAAATCAGCACAGGTGTTTGGGTGCTTTTTTTTTTTCTTTTTTCTTTCTTTTTTTTTTTTTTTTTTTTAGCAGTATTCCCAGATAAATTTTGCTGCAACTGCTCAACCTTGGCTATGCTTTGGCACAGAAGTGGAAGCAATCCCCACAATCCCCACCTCTTGCCAGCTGCTATGGTAACAGAGTCTTTCCCTACTATTGGAAAATCGGTTATCACCCCAAAATGATGAGTGTGGTTTTGAAATGAGATGAGATTTGGGGTCTCTTTTTAAATATTTTTGGGAAATTATTTTATTTTTCTCCAGTTCTTAAGGCTTTCAGGCATTTCAAGCTTATTTGGAAAACTTGCATTAACCTTATCTCTTTTGAGATGCTATTTTAATTTATTGGTATAGTTAAATGAAGTATGGACGAATCAGATGGTTCTAGAAGTTGTGATGTTAAGAAAACCATAAAAAATTGAAGAAAAATTATAAGTTGGCAGGAATAATTTGGATGCCTTCTGACACTCTACATATACTCTCTTTTAAATTTCTCTCTGTCCCCATTTCTTTTTTTTTCTCTCTCTCAAAGTGCCATAGACACAAGAACCTAAATTTCAGTTCATCATCAGAGCAATCAGATGGAGGGTGAATAAATTGATCATGAAAAGAGAAAGCTATTATTTGACTGATAATTTCTGGTAATCAGCAATAATGGGAACAGAAATAGAGAAAATTCTTGCTAATTACATCATTTTTTGTGTTCAAAATGTTAATGTTTTCGTGAGAGAGGCAGCAACCATTCAGAAGAAGAAAAGGGTGCATTTCCTTGGAATATTTGTTGCAGGTGGCTATTGTTTCAATGAGGTTTATTTCTTTGCATCTCTCATGTTAATTATTTAAAATGATCCCTTATCGTAAAGATGTCTAGAAAAAATATTTTTGCTGTGAAGTTTAAAAAATGGGAATGAAGGTAACGAAATAACTGTGAGAAATAAGGAAATAAGATTAGAATTGACCTTGCTGCTATGAGGACTCCTCTCAGTTCTAGTGGAGGGGGAGGAGAAAAATCAAAGATGTTAACCTTATTCTCTTTTTTCCTTTGCCTGCAGAAGGCCTCTTGGCACACACATCACATCTAATCTTATTTCTCTTTCTTGTATATATTGCATTAACCTCAGTTTGCATTTGGCTTGTTTTCTGCCTTGAAAAAATGATGTGTGGGGAGTTGTACTTTCCATTTGGCAGTCTCTAGTGATTTGGATCTTAATTTTCACCAACAAATAATTTGGTTGGAGGGTAGGTCAACTGGCCTTCAAGCTAACTTAAAATTGGTTTTGAAAATGCACCATCTGCATCTGCTGACAAAAGAGCCTGTCTGTACCCTGACTAAAAGGCAGGAAGGCTGTAGCAGACTCCTACAGGTATCAGGATGGCACCTGTGGCAGCTGGTAAAATAATCTTGAGATGTAGCACCACATGCTGTGTTTTGCCCTGTTCTATTAGCCTGTGGAACACTAAAATGGTCTTTTAGAAATGTATGCTGATCTCAGAACTGTGTTGTGTTTGGCTGAGACATTGCGCTTATTTGCAAGTAGGTGCATCAGCAGTTGTTTGGAAAGCAGTTGATTCTGTGAGACATCTGGGGGCATCAATGTACCTTCTTGTGTCTGTAGTCACTCTGTTGTTGAATAATTTGCTGGTTCTTCAGGTTTTTGGTATTAATTCTGTCTAGAGATAGAGTCCTACAAAAAAAAAGTTCTGTGATCTCATGTGTGCTGAATGCGATCTTACTGCTTGTCCACTGATGCAGTGGGAAGGAATAGAACTTACACCTTAACTATGGCTCAAAGCATATATCTGAGTTTGCTCATCCAGAAAGGACACAGAGCAAGTACTTTGGGGAATCTTGTTATATCATAAATGCATGAAGAAGTGGCAAAGTCAAAATCCAAATTAAGCTGAGTTCTGCCTTTTAGCAGCAGGACTGAGGGTCAGGAAAGATGCTTTCTTGTTCCTAACAAAGTAATAACCTGCAGGTGTGCTACCATAATAACAGAAGAGCCAAGAATGCAGACCTGGGGAGACTAACCAAGAAAAATACTGTTGTGAACTCTCTGAAATTTGCTGGAAATATCAAAACAACTGAGACTGTTGTTTCTAAATGCTGTGTGCATAAGGGCTTCTGTTGAGGTCAGTTATTATTGTGACTGTCTTGTCCTGAAAAGAAGAAAGAAGCCTGTACTCCCTTACTGAAAATCCTGTAAGGCTGAACTCTCGTTTTTTCAGACCTGCTGAGGTATGGTATTTTTGAGTACTGTCTTTGCTGCTGTCTATTGATTAAGTAATCAATAATTGACAACAAGATTCTTCTTTTCCCATAATATTTGTGATAGAGAATGTATGCTTTTTCATCCACAATGAAAAGCGTTAACACACACTTCGCTCTGTGTATGCCTTCCTAATGAGACGGAGTGCACCCAGGTCTGTGTGATTGAGCAGTCAGTTTTTTCTCAACATTCAGTTGAGGTCAAGAAAAGAACCCAACATATGAATAGCTACTGGTCATTTCATTCACATTTTTCCTAAAATGATATTCAGAATTTTCTTTAAAATGCAATTTCAGCTTAGATAAACATTTATTGCATTTATATTAGGCTCGTGTAAAAAAAAAAAAAAGAAATCTTTTTATTTTTAGCTTTACAACTGCTCTTTTCAATTGGAGTAGTTTCTTTGTTTTCCCTACCACCATCAAGTAGAATTCTGCAAGAATTCAGTGGTCTTGAAGTAATTCTGTCAAGCAGCGCTGCTCACAAAAACTGGAAGGTTGCATATCTCTGTATTCCTATTAAGAATTTTGAGAAATGTAAATAATGATCCACATCATTTTGTGAAGAATGGGAAGCCTTCTGTCAGAGTTACCCTAGCTACTAAGGTGAAAACTATATGATCCAACCGTATACAAACCATTGCAGTAACTCTTAAATTATAGATGAATGCTGTGATTCCACATTCTGTAGCAGTCAGGTGCTGCATGTGTTTCTTTCTTCCATCCTTACCTATTCTCTAACAAAATAAAATATTGAGTTTCAGTATAAGCACTCTCTTTTAGGCTTATTATATAAATATGTCTAGTAGATGCTAACTATTATCAACACCTTTACATATGATCTTCTCTTAAAGGAAGTGCAGATGTCTTTTTTTGTTTCTATACAGAACTTTCCTGAATGTTTTTTTTTGGGAGACATCAAAACTGTTTCTAGTTAGAGGTGACAGTGTGAACACCTGCTGCATCTTTCTGTTTTGTAGCCTGTCCTTTTCTTTCAAAGTTCTGCAAGAAACCGTGCAGCCTTTCCTAATGCCGTCATGCAGAGACATTTACATTGGTTTTGTATTAGTGATATAATAACATGTGCAGGTGTTTTAGAGAGCAGGATAGGAAGCCTTTTTCTTAAGAAATGAGAAATGCACCATGGATTAAATTCAATAGTTACATATCTGCATGAATATACATGCATGCCTGCCTAGTGGTGACTTCATTAGCCAGTTATCAGAGAGCTGCAACTCATGCTCTGGTAGTATTTAACTGCAATGCAGATATATGAATTAAGTAAGATTTAATTCATATTTAATTGGCAATTAGGAAAGAAAGTTTTAAGATCATTTCTGCTTTATTTTTTTTTTTTTAATTTTACCTTCTGGGCAATGCTATACTGTTAACTCCTAGAGAGGATTATTTTCAAGTAGGTTGAAATAGAAGAACAGGAAATATATGGAGAATGAACTTTGAATGATTTGAAGTAACCCATTTATTCTATCTCTTTCATCACAAGTGCATGTACTCTTCTAAAAAATAAAAATAAAAAAGATAGACACTATATTGTTTACCACCATAAAAGTAAGGACTGAAGTTTGATCATAAAATGTACTTCTACATCAAGAAACCTGACAGAAGAAATCAATAAAAAAGAATTGCTTGTCCTGTTTTTTCCAAAATAATACTCGGTGAAAATATGATAACACATCTTGAAGGCAGGTCAGGAAGGGCAAGTTTAACTGAGCAGAGGCATCGTATGAACAAAGTCTGTGATTAATCCATATATTCCTTTATTGTCTGGACACAGTCTTCCTTTCTCTGCTGGATCAAATTCAAGCATCTTTTAACATTTTGTTTACCCAGCCGTTCCTACAGCCAATGTTTGTCACCATTGAATTAACAGGATGTCAGTGGCATGCCAAAATGCAGCAAGGTTGAGAATGTTTATTTCTATTGTCATGTGCTTGTGCTTCCATGTGTGTGCTGGGTGAATTCTGCTCTACTCTGCAGAGTATCATTCGTCAGTTGTGTTTCCACTCAGCATGTTATTCCAACAGCAGTTGCTGCTAGTGCTCTGAGAGAGGAAATGTGCCTGGTTCAGTGATTTCTTGTCTACCCTCATATGAGTGCAAGCAAAGTGTTTGGGTGCTGCAGTCTCATGGCCGTGTTACTTTGCTACTTTACCAGCCAACCTGTGCATCACCAGTTCTACTCTGTGTCATTTGGGTTCTTGCCTTTGATGCTACTTCTGAGCTTGCTGCTGTCAGTCTGCATCCAGTCTTCATGAGTGGGTCCAAAATGGCTGTCTGAACCCCACCTGCAGGCAATTAGAAGCAATGATGTGTGCTGCTAATTTATCCTCTACATGGCAGCTTCTAGTAACTTTGGAAATTACCAGTGAAGCATTTGTAGTTTGATTTGCCAACGTTCCAAGATGGGGGCAGGTGTGACTTCTGTGGTATAAATGACTGCAGATAGCAAAATATCCAAAGGTAGATTAGAATTTTTTTTTCATTACTTGATATGGGTTTTGCTGAGACCTAATGCACATGCTAGAAGCTAGGTTTTCTTTTTCTTTGGAATAGCTCTACATTTTTGTCAACATTTGTGGATTATGGGCATTGTATATGACACAAGAATGCAAAGCAGGACACAGCATGCAAAAATGGCAGGGTGCTACATTTGCTATCTTTACCAAATTCATCACTGCTCTCTCTCTATTGTTTTCACCATCGTGTCTTGAGAAACAATTGGTTCTTCCTGTGGAAACAGGTATATTAAGGGAAGCTCCAGGCACTATGCAGTGTATGATGTTTGAAGTTTAATTTAGACTGGGAGAAATGAAATACTGCAAAAGAGAACTTGTGAGTTTTTTCATCTATTGTAAGACTCTAAACTGTATTAACTTCATGCAGTGACTTTTGCACAGCCTATGGATTCATTCTGTGGAATTGGCAACACTGAACCTACCTCAGAAATAGCTGGAAAGTCATCAATGGTGCAGTCACCTTACTACGTCCAGCTTCCTAGGATAATGATTAACTATTCATATTTTTCAACATTTCTCTATTTGTACTAGAACTCAGATTCCAGAGGTGCTAAATCCTTTTTGCAAATTTACAACTGTTTTTAGATAAAAGTATATTAAAGCTATGGGTTTTGTTTTGTTTTACCAGGGGATAGAGATCTGGCATTCTGTATCTCCCGTGCCTTAATGATATGTTATCATTCTCATTTTGACAACTGGGACTTAGAGAGAGGAAAGGTCATACTCAAAGTATGTGGCAACCCCTTGAAATGGGACCATTATCATCTGAACATCAGTGCAGCACTCTGGCTATGAGACCCTCTTCCCCCATTATGTAGCAGCATGCAGATTTCTCACAGCTTGCTGGGGAAAGGGTCAAGAATGCAAAGCTATTAAAGGATTTCTGTAATAGTGGTAAACAGATATTTTATTTTATTTTATTTTATTTTATTTTATTTTATTTTATTTTATTTTATTTCAGTGAGGATTAAGCTCTGTACAGAGCTGAAGAAGCCTGCAGAGCTTTAATTACTCAGCACTGGAAAAGCTTAATTTTGCTGAATAGAGTCTTTCATGATTTAGCATGTTTCTGATGTGCCCTTGAAACATCACTCACAGAAGACAAATAGTCAAAAACAAAATTGCAAATTTTACTGCACCTGCAGTGAGTTTTAATGACATTCTATAAAAGCACTGTGAACATGTCCTAAAATTAGCTAAAATATTCTGCATGTGATCCTGATATTTTAATTAAAACACCAGTGAAAGGAGTCAGCTTTGGATTTTATGGAATTACTGACAAGTAACTGCAGAGACAAATTCTTAGAGGAGTGAAAAAAGAATTGAGAGAGTTACTTGTCATTATCTTTGAAAAAATGTGTGATTGTAACTTATTCCTGTAGTTTGCCTTCACTATTTTTTATGAGGTAGGATCAGTTCTGCTTTGCATTTGTGGGTCTTTTTCCAAATATTACTCAGTTGTGCCATTTCGCAGAACAGGCTATAGAGGCTGATCATTAGATCTTTTAAGATTAATATCCTCTCTGTTAGCAGAGAAAACAGAAATACAGAAATATAAAAGCACACCATACTGTTTTCCTTTGAAAGGAAAAGCGTGATTAAGATTCATTTGGATTTTGATTGGCATTCTCATGTTTTTGTAGGTTTATATCAACTGTTCCTTGGAATTTCAAACGCATCATATGTTGTATGATCAGTTGATGAAATAATTGGAAAAAATTAATGAACCAGCTTTTCAAAATCGTGTGTCTGAACATCTGAAAAGCTTAAAGCACAGTTTTCAGAAGCTAAAAAAAAAAGCTAAACTGAAGGGGGCTACTCTTCTTGAAAGAAAATTAAATGGCACTATAGACACTATTATGTTCTAAAAAATAATCTTTTACACTGAAAAGAAAATCTCTTCAGAGGTACAGGACGTACTACTTATGACTAAAGATTGGAAGGCAATTTAAAATTTCCCAAAAGGGCATGCATGAGCATATTCCAAATCTCAGAAAACTGGGATGATGCTGGGAGGTACTTATCTATAGACCAAAGTTTTATTAAACTAAGGGAAATAGAATGTACTAGACTAAATATAAAGCTGCAAAAAATGTTCAGTGTTTCAGTACTCGAAACAGAGCAAAGTTGTTGTGGCATGTTGTTTCTCTGGGTTGTTTCTCTCAAGACCAGCTGTAGAGTCAGAGATGAGAAGTTCAGGGGAAATATATTCTTTGGGCTACTTCTTCCATTACCTCTGGATGAAGATGCCCTCGACTGTGGATACATGTCATATCCATCTCTATCTGAAGACAAAGAAAATATTTTTTAGAAATATTTTGGGCTGATTAATGAGTGAACATGCAATTTTTTTTTCATATAACACAGAAATTACGTCTTTGAGGTAGTACTGATGTCAAATCCTCAAGAAAGTGTAGGAGTACCCATCTCAAAGATCTTTCCTGACTTTCTCAACTATAGATGCTTATCTACGATCATGAAAATGCTCCAAGTTGTTCTCTATTGACTCAAAATGTATGTTTGCTATTCATCATGACTGTGCCTCCACCAAGAGCACCAGATTTCCTCGCTAAATTGAGCGAGGTGATCACCTCAGGTCAGCACAGAGGCCCAATGCTGACTGGTGTAAGAGACCTCATCTGTAAGCTAGTGTAGTCCATTACACTAACCCTTACCATGTCAATGTATTGTGTGTGTCAAGTTTGTTATGTTGTTCCCTTCTGGTGTTCATTGCATGTAAAAGCAAGATCATGATAAAGTAGTGTGAGGATTCTTTTTTCACCTGCACTTTCATCTCTATTTTCAGACCGTTTTCTTTCTGTTCACAATAATGATATTTAGCTAGAGAAACAACTAGAATCCAGGTTTTCTGTAAATCAGCCTCTGTATGTAGATCTTTAAGGTTTTATTCACCTTGAGATTTTGCATGATAAAGTTCAAAGGAGATAATGTCTCTCATTCAAGAGGTAAATGTCTCTTGCTGAATCTCCCTCTGCTCTTTGCTCTGAATGGCTTTATAGCTTTGTTTTTGAGAGCCACATGGCTGAGCCACAGATGATGACATCAGGTGGAGTCCATCATGCATGCCTTGATGTCATTACTCGGTGGGAGGAGAGGGGAGCAGGGGGAGAAAGAATCATTTCAGACTGACATGGCAGCCAGCCGAGTGACATCTAGATTTACCTTAAAAGAACCTTCCCACTGAGGACATTTTTAAAGTAAATGTGCATTTCTTTTCTTTCCAAAAATCTAATATACCTCTGGGGGCCCAATGGCTACAATATTCTTTAACCAATTATTTCCTTCCTTTTCTCTCTACAGGATTGTATTTTCTTCCCATCCTGCTCCCTTGTAATTCTTACCTTCTATCTAATTTGTTTGTCCCCTTTTCCCCATTCCCTTCCCTGTTCTCCTCCTCTCTCCTGGGCCCATGCTCCCAAATCCTCACTAATGTGCTTGCAGACATTCCTCCGTGAGGAATTCTTCTGCCCACTCTTCTGCTACAAACTTGACGATGAAGGCAGTGACAGGCAGAGTGGACAGCTGGAGTTTGTCTGACATGACAGTGTTCCCTTGTGCCAAATATTAGTATTGCCACTGTGGCAGCACAGCCAAATGTAAAATACAGCCATAGTCTTTTCCTGAAATATGCCCTATATAAATTCCAGTCCTTGGCTGAGCAAAAAGTTGACTATATCTGATATCATCTTTTTTTCATGAACATACACAATCTATATATACTTTTTATATCTGAGCTGCCTTCAAACCTTCACAGTCTAAGCAATAGCTCATAGGCTCAAAGCAAGATGCTCATATTTAGTTTTTAAGTCCCAGTTGATAATCTTGTTATTGACGACTAATAACAGGGATGTCCGCATCATAATTTAGCACAACGAGATATTACCTATCAGTATTTACTCTAATCAGGAAAATGAGCTGAATTTGTCTTTGCAGGAAAATGTTTCACTTATCCTCTATAAAAATATGCATTGAACTACAATATTAAAAGTTAAGAAAAGTTTATTTGCCACTGATGTATTATAGGAATCTTATTTAACCCTTATGTTTCTTAATTTGTGCAGATTCCAAAAGAGATTAGTATCTTCCATCTCAACTAGTTTGTAAAAATTAACAATTGGTAACTTCTGGACATAATGAGTACCATTAGATATACCCATAATTGCAATTGTCAGCTCTTAAAAAAATGATATGTGCATAATAAGAATTAAAGTAATATCCATTTTCGGTAGATCAACTTAAAACTACAAGGGCTACCAACCCCCCTACTTAAAACAAAAAGTAATATTTGTCTTTAAGAAAGTGGAGTTTGAGATTCCCAAATCAAATCCCATACATTTCAGATGAGAACACAGCACCTGACAAAAACTTCAGCACCTTCTGTTGAAGCACCTACTATTGCCCATTACTTACAGCAACTAAGTTCCAGCCTACATTTGGCAGTATTGTATTATATTGTATGACAATTCTTGTGTTCCAGTTACAGAAAACAGAAAACAGCATTTGATTATTCTCTCAATGTTAATATAAAGCATCTTTACTTTATAGAATCCCATCATGCTGTAAAGATCCCACCTTAACCAATCATGCCCATGTAACAGGCAGAAGTTTTCACTTGAGATCACAGAAGTTTTTCACAATTATTTTGGACAAATGTTGTGTTTTTTATGTACCAATGTGAAATTTCCTGGATCTGTCACAGTTAATCTAAATTAATAAGTAAAATGCTAAAGCTTTATTGCCATAAAAAGATTTTCCTTTCCCCAGTGATAAGAAAATTATGACATGTATTGATCTACTGAGGTGCTAGTAGTCAGTGAAAGATGGATCTCCCCATTTATTTTTTGTCCTTTTGCTGTTATTATATTTATTGAGAACATGTCAGAACAATTGGCACAAAGGCTTGAGATTTTGATAAACTGAAAAGCCATGCATATATTTGAAGTAGTAGTTGATCAATGTATATTAACTATGGTTATTTGGACAGGGAAATGTAATTCTTTCCAAATCTCCTCTTCAAAATAAATTTAATAGTCTAACTCACCTCCCATGTGTTTCCCAGTAATAGCCTTCAGTTATTTTTTTCCCCAATTAATTACAGTCATTTGGATGATGAACGGAGTTTCTCACATGGGGATATGCAGTCAGAATACTGCTTGGAAAAATTCTTTGAGCAATGCTGACTTACACTGAGATTATTTCTTAACAGATTCTTTTTTCCTGTGTTGTACCCATTTAAACGTGTATCAGGAGAATGTATTCCAAACTGGTTTACAGCAAACTGGGAGCACCAGAAGGAAGATTTCATACAATTTTGTAGTGTGAGCTTCTAGCTATTCTAGAATCATTTCTTTTTATTGGGGGGGAGGTGGTTTATGATGTTTCACTGACTGAAGGAGTGCATAGGATTTCTACTGTGTTATTTTCTCTGCTGCAAGAGTATGTGTGCTCCCTTTCTCATTGCTCATTCACAATGCTTGTTTAGCGAACATACAACAAAGGCTACGTTTAGTGGCAGCAAAAGACTTTAATTGTAGTCATCCTAGATAACAATGAACATAAACTGTTCTTTGTGAATTATGTTAGAGCAGAGAATATAGCTGAAAAATTATAAGGAATCAAACAGAAAATATTTGCTGGAGGGGAAAAATGGAAACAGGCCAGATTGAAGGTTTCTGTAGTACATTTTCCTTAAGCCATACACCAGCCATGCCACAGATGTATCAAAGAACTGGAATTAGCTGTTCAAGCAGGTCATGCTAATGGGGACAATTTTAAAGAATGCATGCTGTTCAAGTTTCGAAACAATTAAAAGAGGTATTGTTCGGAGTTGTATCTAGTATATTTGCTAAAGTAAATGGTAATGCAGCCATCTCCTGACAGGCATGAACATGTGGTATGCGTAAATAAATAAAAAGAGTGTAATGGTATTCTCATGAAAATTACCATATTACGGAGTATATCTTTAAAAAAAAATGTTCGAGATATCAAAAGCATGTCACCCTCTATGTTTTTATAGTTTCCTTTTGGATATGTTGAAATCTCTCTGTTCTTAGTGTGTTCCGTTTTATGGAACATAGGCGACTGAGTCCATCTATCAGTTTTTGAGTATTGAGTAATTTTTTCATTTTCATGTCAAGTTAGAGGCCTGAATTTGTGTGATCAAGTTTAGTCAGTTTGGACTTCAGTTAATAAATGGACCAGGATTTTGCAATTGATTTGCATGGAAATTAGAATTCGAAACCAAATTATTGATTATTTCATGTTGAAATCCTCCCTTTTTAAATTTGTATTCTCGCAGGACAGTTCCTAACTGATAAGCTTTTATCATTTCATAAAAGATAACAAGAGGTACGTATGTAGGTACATTGAAATTTGCTGATCTTTTTCGAATGTTGTAGAATGGATAATGAGTCTGAATCAAAATAATTCTCCTTTGTTCTTTAAATGCTATGAAGACCTTATGATACATTCCTATATCTCATCTAACTATAGCTGAGAATGAATAATATTTGCTTTTCTGTATCATATTAAAAATGTAATCTGATTTCCCATTTAAATATAGAATTAAAAATATTCCTCCCTCGTAGTATCATTTTGGCCAGATTAATTTCTTTATTAAAAGTCTCTGATAGCACTTGCCTACATGAAGTTGCATTCTGCTAACACTTCCAATTCTTTATCTCCAGTGATAAATTATTCCTTTTCTCTTGCCTCATCTTTTTCCATGTTAAATGATTCTTATTTAAAGGGCTCAAGAACTATGCCATTTAGTTGAGACTTACCGGAATAAAGTTTAAGTCTTAGCTCTACTACATGATCTGTTTATGACACCGAACAAGTTAGTTAGGCTCCCTGTATACTCTTCCCTATCTATAAAAAGTACATAATAGCACTTTACTAAATGGCAATTCTTAATGATGAAGGTATTAAAGATTACATGTACTTGTTCTGAGATATAGATAGAACTTTTAAATAGATGCAGTTTTAATGTAGATTGAGAGCCATTTCCTTTCTTTATTTTGCTGCTAATGTCTGAAAAAGTTTTCTCCAGGTGTCCTCAAAAATGTTTGTGTTTTCAGAATTTGCTGCAAGTAATCATAGGTATCAGAGTGCCAGTAATGAAATTGACTAATTACTGAAATAAATTCCAGAGTCATTTTCACCAATTTATTCTCCATATGAGGGTAGTCTGTACAGATTTATATTTTGTTGTGTTCAATAACCAGATTTTTACTACAATTTTTTATTTGGTAACTGAAGATAGTAAGGAATACAACAGTATTTTCTACCCACCTCTCTGGTGATTTTCTTTTGGTTATTAAGGCAGATGACTACTTTTTTGCCTTTTGAGCTGTACCCAGGTCATCTAGCTTTCCAGTAATTTGAGTACCAATGAACTGGGTCTTTCTGACAGCCAGAGTTTGACAGGCTTCTCTGAGTCCCTCCAAAGAGTTATTGGTATGTCGTGCTATTTCTCCTAGCAATGGTATAGGAGCTGAGAGTAACTTGAATACCTATAAATAGATGGAGAGAATAGGTCTTAGAAATCTGTAGGCTGTATTGTATCATTTTGGCTCCTTCTGCCATTACATGGAGCAATGTGACAACTTAAAATAACTGAGTGCCAGTTTTGTGCCACAAATATAAAATGTCATTTAGTGTTGCAGCATCCATTTCAGCTATGAATACTTCTACAGCAGCATTCCTAGTGCTGCTAATCCCAAGGGCTGTTGGAAGTATAGCTCTTGTAAGCGACCAAATTTATCCAATTGTTGCCTTAAACAGGGAAATATACTCTAGACAGTCTTCATCTTTGTCTTCAGTACTTTTGTGCATGTGGCATGTGGTCTCATATGGTCCTTACAACAACTGCTTTGTCTTTCCATCACAAGTCAGGTAGCATGTAAGAGTGTAAAATCTGCCCTGCTACTTTATACCTTTCTTGTAGTCATGGACTGATTTTTGATATGCATGAGGAGTACTTGTGCATATAATGAATATATGGTACATTTGATGAGCTGGAACCTTGTGCTTCATACGCTGTTTCAGCAAGTTTAGTTGCTATAATGCAAGGAAAGTATTTCCTTATTTTATTGTGCATTGATGTGCATTGTTACCATAGATTTAACATGCTTCTCCTGAAAAAATGTATTGTGAAATTACATAATAGAAAACCAAAAGGCATTTTTTAGCAAGCTAATAGATATGGAACTGTGACATCCATCCATTTACTAGACTGCCTTGGCTGGTCAGCTGTTAATCTGTGGGCGAAAGCCAGATGAGTGCTTCTCACCTGTTTTATCATTCTGATAAAATTAGATAGGAAAACTAGAGGTGTAAAACCAACAACTGTTAAGGATTAAAGGAGGATTGTAAAATCTGATAGAGGGACTATTTTAGCTCTTAAAATATCCCACCCACATCATGACTCCATTTTCCCTGCAATTTCCATGAGTGTCTTTTGGGCTGCTTGGGTCTCTGCCATCACTCTGGTCAGACAGGGTGCACTCTCACCAATATCTCAAATGCAATTCTTGCAGTGGAAGGTGTAGCTAGTACGGGAAGGTGCTAGAAGGGAGATGCTAGATTTTGCTACTTCACTGGGACAGGATTTTGAGTGCTTTTCTATTGTTCTATGCTATTTGAGGGCCTTGCCTGAGCTCTTGAGAGTTTGAATTTGTAGGTAGTTACTAGTTGTAGAGGCTTTCTTCAGTTTGTCTACACTTTTCTTTTTCCTCCTGTGAGTGTATTGATATCACTTGTAACTGTCAAACACTTTAGTTTTACTAAAGTGAGAATGGGAAGGGGTGAACCAAGAAATGTACAGTGTGGTTTTTTTTATCCTAAGAAATAATTAGTGGGTGAGAGGGTAGGGCTGTCATAAAATTTTATGCCTGTCTTAAAGCAAAATTGTTTGCTAGACAGTAAGGAAAAAAAACATTTTGAGGACACTTTTCCTTTTTCATATATCTATATACTTCAGCCAGGTATAGTTTCAGGAGGTCCAAGTGCCTCACTTCTTTTCTCCTCCCATTTCAGTAGTTTTGGATCTACCAAGAGCATCTTGTTTGATTTAATAAATGTTTTCTCAATTATAAGCAGATTGTTTGCAGAGCTGAGGTTCTCATAGTACCTGTTTATGAAGTATATAAACATGTTAGTGATGATTTTTCTTCATATTCTCTTAAATTTTGTGTTTTTGTGGAGAAGAGCAGAAACACTGCATTGTGATGAAGTTAAGATGGTAGCTGACTTTTTCATCTTCCTGAGCTGTAATTTTGTGTTTACGTTTTCTGTTCAAGTTTGGCAAAGGCAGTTTGATTATGCACTTCATACTTTGTAATCCTAAGGTAATTTTATGGATCTTAACTCTGCCATGAATTTGGATTCAACGCTACCCTGGGCTGAATATTTAAATTGTCCAAAGTGTTTGAAAGATGACAGGATGGTCATTTTATCTCAAAGAAATGTAGGTAAAAAACTAATGGAAGAAAACACAAGACAGAGGCAAGAAGTGATTCACTCAGGGTGGACAAATTGGCTTTCAGAAGAAAAACTAATTAATCTGCAGAGCAATAATGCAGCAAGTTGCTGAGCAGTCTGACTAGAATCTAGAAAAGCCTTTTATTGTGTGCTTAATTTTGAATAGTTAAGTAGTGCTTTAAGCTTCACAGGAAAAACTTGTGTATATAAAGTACAGCTGAATACAATCTTCATGTTATCAAGCTCTAAAACTTGCCCCAGTTCACTGAATTTTGTTCCATATCTCCCAGGTGGTGATTCCACCTTGGAGTGATCTTGCATTTCATAGCACACATCAACTTGACTGCAGAAACTTCAATTTCCAGTGGCTCCTACCTAAGAGATTTTGGGATGCTCACATACGACACTTTCAGAATTAAGTTTATATCCTCTACAGTAGCAACAGAATATTGTTCCATTTCACACACACACACACACAAAACAACAACAAATAAAAAACCTCTCTGCTCTACTGAATGCAACAGATTTCAACTTTTTTTTTTTTTTTTTAAAGGAAAAGAGGACTGCTAACTTAAGGGAAAGCTTCTTTTGATAAGTAGATATATATATATACCAGCAATTAGCTGCTGTATAATGGCAGAAAACACACAGAAAAGTTTTGCATAATAAGATGAGTTCAGGATAATATTTCTAAGAAGACCTTAAGGCCAGATTCTAATTAGAGAATGACAAAGTTGTTCAGAAAGTAAGACTAGTACTATAAGAATTCTGCCATAGTCAGACTACCATCAGCAAAGATGCTTAATTATCCACTGCGTATAATAACTCCCTTGTGGAGCTACATGATAAGTAAAAAGGGCATTGAAGACAGAACTGAAAGTCTTTGCCCTAAAATGCAAGAGCACTGAAAGGCTGTAAAACAATGAAACAAGTTGCATCTTTCTAGCAATATTTTTTTAGACCCTTTGTAAATAATAAAGCAGAGAAACGATGGGAAAAAAAAAAAAAAAGTGTGGGTTGGAGTTTTTTCTCTTTTACACAAGCTTAATTGTGTTTCACTGCTCTATTCCTGATTTTCATTAGTACTAGAAAAAATGAAGTCAAGGCTTACCATTTCTTAAGCATTTCAATACAGATCCATGCAATTCTTTGAAAATAACAGTAGCAAAGCAATGTTTGGGTAACAAACATTCAAACTTTTAACCCTCAAACTTTGATCTTAGTCAAGACAATTGACAAAGAAACAATAATGTCATATCACTTTTAAAGCTTGCAGTGCTGAAGAATAGAACTGCTAACAGAAATCTACTTACAGAACAGTGACAAGTAGATTTCCTGACCTACCCATACATTGTATATAATAAAGAGTAAAATTAGATTGTGTATGTACCTACGATTCCCACCAGTTATAGCAGAAGTTGTTGGCTCCCTGTGCATTTTCAGTGACATGGATAAAACACAGTGCATAAGGCAGAGAATATAATAACTTGGAACTCTCAAGTTACACCATAGTCATGATTTAAATTTATTTACACTCATTTAACTTGAAAAGTACTCTGAGAAATAGCCTACCTGGTCTGCATCAAGTCTACTGATCTGCATAAGGTGTAACTTAGGGCCTTTGTCTCCTATTCAGGCTTGAAGACATGAAAGAAGGAAGAAGTGGTCTTCCTGGGGCTGAGTCATTTTCGGCCTGGCAATAGGCCATACATGGTGATACTGGCCCTGCTCATGAGGGGAAGAGCATCAAGATGTTCTGACTTGTCAAGATGATTAATTGCATTGTAAGTGACAATGTATCAGTGTACCTGTGTGGCAGAGGGCTGGCTTGTGCTAGGTATGTATCAGCCTGAGTGGTGAAACTATCCTGGGAACTGTATTTGTCCCCTACTTTTTTGTAGTAATTACCTTAAAGAAACAGCTCAGGAATGCAAAATAGAACTCACTTCAGTAGCTGCATTTCCAGTGCCAAAAATCATGTTTATTGACCAACAAACACATGCTGACAACTGATTCTGAAGTTACAAGAATGGTCTATAATGGATCAGCAGCCACAGGAGATTTCTCTGATTTTCTAATCAGCTTTGAGTTTTCCGTTAGTTTCTGTCTTGGATTTCTATTCATCACAACTACAAAGTGCTTCAGTGACCTTTTGAATTTTAGATTAATGAAATCTAAACTATATCTTAACCACCTTAAGTGAAATGATCATACTTGCAAACACAAAGGTGTTGATAAATATGAAAACAGATAATGTTATGTGCATGATGCAGCTCTGTGGATAGAAAAGGTGTACCTTAACACAGGATGTGGGAGGTTGGAGGTGCAGTGCTTTGAGAAACAATTTTCCCAAGCATGTGCTTTCTGTTTAAAAACGTTGTATGAAGTGCTATCTAGAATAAATGTCAGAGTGTATGAGTGCAGACAAAAACCTTATGAAAAGCAGGTAAAATTGAAGTAACGCTGAGGGATTACTCCACAACAAGGTCGCCATATTTCTGTTCTATGCAGATCTATCTGTCAGTCTAGAGATCCTGAGAGGAGACACAGAAACTGCAAATATGAAACAAAATTAATGACATTCAGAGAAGTATTGTGCTTTGAGGGAGTGGCTCAAATGACATCCAGTGCTTCTTTGATTCTGGAAGAGTTAATTTGAATACAATTGTAATATTTATCATACAATTTATAGCTATTATATCTGAAGTGGTTGGCTAATAAACAAACCAAAATTTTCATTGTAGTATTTCAATTTAAAAAGACATTCTTAGAGATTGGAACTAGTTCTTTATGACTTTATTTTTTTTTTAAAGTAAAATATTCCAAAATTCATGGTGCATGTAATTCGTTGTCCATAGTTTGACAAGCTCCCACTAATTGCTTCACGTTCTCTACAGAATAAACAGCAACTTTGGTGGCTCTGAACCTATGGTATTACTTTGGTTTGTGTGGAACGTTCTAGGTGACATTGTGAAATTACCATTCAGTTGCTGAAGCTTGGCTTGGGGCAGCACTGCTGAGTTCTCTCTGCTTCCTTCAGCAGGAAGCAGGGGTGATGTTGACTGGGCCAGGTCAGGGTTTTTTTTTCCCTGCAGCACAGAAAGGCCTGCTTCTCACAAAGTTCTGGTGGTGATTCTCTGGGTAAATGTTCTGCTGTGAAGGAAAACTTCCATTCATACACATTTGCATACACTTACTGAACTTTATCTGAAAATACAAACCCAAGTTGATATTTATTGATAGAAAGACCTACATTTTATATTTCTTTATTTATCCTGCATGTAGGGAAGAAAAAGAAGTGACTTTTTCTTTTGTATGACTTTTTAAACATAATCGAGGGCACTGGGTCCTTTATAAAAATAGCTTAAACGTTCTGCTGATTTCTCTGTCTTCCTTGTAGTTTTGCACCATTATAACACATCCGTGACATTGACAACTGTCTCGTTATCTTCATATGGTGGTCCCTGGACTTATTTACTGAAATAGTGGGGTTAAAAATGAACGTGGAGGATTGTCTATGTCTTGGTTGCCATTAATTTTTATCAGTGCTATTTGTGTTTGAACCAACCAAGACTGAAAGAGGCAATAACTGTGCTAACCCTATTCAATGAAACATAATTGCAGGGTCAGATTTAACATGTTTTGTATCAGTTCGTTCATAGGGCTGAAAAAGCTTTTAGAAGTCCACAGTACTGCTACAGTATAGCATTTGACCTGCTAGCCAGATGTAAAGGGCATCCCAGCACATGCCCTACAAGAATTCTTAAATACAAATCCTTTTTTTTTTTTTTTTTTTTTTTTTTTTTTTTTAAGTGCAAGCTTGTGTGGATATTTTGCACTGAAAAGTAAGTATCCATGAAATGTTTCCATCAAATGTTTTATTTAATAAACTTTCAAGTGTTAGAACACACGGATAATTCTCCTATGATATTACTTCTCTCTGAAGTTCACTGGTTCTGTCCTCAGACAATGCTATGCTCTCATTAGAAAAACAAAGAAGGGGGAAAAAAAAGATAAAAACAAAGAACACTTAAAGATGAATTCTAAACTGAATTTCTTCTGTGTTCAGACCTCCACCACACAATTAATTCTGTAATAAGAATTTCTGAGGTCAGAGAAAACACAGTGCAAAGGAAGATATCTGTTGGACTTTCTGTTAGCACTGTGTACAACACTGTGTGGTTTTACGTATATAAATTCATACTGCCTGAGCACAGATTCTCTTTACTACTGAATTTTGCTTTTACAGCGCAGTCTATGTTTCTTGTTTTTAGAATTTGTATGTCCTATAATTACATGTTTCAGTGTGAGGAGATCTGAGCCTGTTTAGCAATGATGCTGGTTTATGTCTGTTTTGGGAGCTGTACAAAATGCTGTGCTTGGGTTTGATAATGGTCAAGTAAAACTAAGTAGGGCTGGTGGCTAAATTTCATTATATCAAACTGGTGACAACACTGATGTATCATGTATTGATTATCAGTTCTTAATGAGTCAGATATTGCTTTGGTGCAGACTTATTCTCTCCAGAGAAATATGCAAAGTCCTTTTTCATGCTGTGTTATTACTTTGCTAGTGACTGGCTGTAGTAAAGCAAAGCGTCATATTTTCCTGTGGCTATACAACACTTGGCTATGCATCTTTCTATCTTGTATCACTTTGTCTGGTTTAGATAGTTAATTATTTGAGATTGCCAGAAATAACCACAAATTAAACAGCATTTACCCCTTCGATATGTATGAAAGTGGTTGCAGTCACCTTCTCCTGAATTATTAAGCTAAGAGGTCACAAGAAACAAATGCAATAAAAAACCATTTGCTTTAGGGTTAATAGCACATTTTAGAGATAATTGCATATTTTTCAAATATTCCTAGGAATTTGCTTCAGTAGCAAAATCATGCATGTGAACTTCAGCAAAAGAAAATTATAGATAATTTCTGTTTGTTTTGCTTGTTTCTATAGTAACAATAGTAATTATTAATAAACAGAACACTTTGTTCTGGTAAGTCATGTTAGGAGAGCCTCTGAAACAAAAATAATTGCTATAAGTAGGTCTCCAAGGAAGTTACTGAGTTCCATTTCTAAATGATAACGCATCCTCCTGTCTGCAAGCAGTGTTATACAGCCCTCATCTTCACTTGGAACGGCTGCCATCAATGGGGCTGCATTGCCTTCTATTGCTTATGGATATCAATAGCAGGTTTTAAATATCCTGGAATGTATTTCGACCTAGATACTTCTGCCTACTTTTACTGTCTATTGATAACAGACGTCTATTCTTAGATGTCTAGAGATATTAGAGCTCTAGGTAGATCTCATTTTGTGGCAATGAGAGATATTGACTTTGTTCAAGGCTTGCTTTACTTAACATAAATTGCTGTGAATATCCCTTCTACAGAGGAGATAGAGTCTCTATTTAACTGTGTGTGAAAGTCTGAAACATTTAGTAAAAGCAGGTGACTAATTTATCAGGTATTGGCATACATGTTGCTTAAATACTATGACTAAACAGATTAGCTCAAAGTTGTCATCAGAGCCACAGGCCCCACAGTAATCCTGGGCTCTCTCTTGCCATGAGGTTACTTGTTCTGGTTGCCAGTCTGTTTTATCCACTGGGCCAGCAGATCTAAACAAGGACTTCATTAACTTTTTAGAAGACTGTATCCTGCAGTGTATTCCCCATCTTTGTTTTCTTTACCACCAACTTTAGCACTGCTGCTTATTAGAGATATGTTTCCCTTGCAGTCTTTCCTGGAAGACACCATAAATTTTGCAGGAGGCTTTCAGGACAGAAATAAATGTGTCTTTAAGCCCAGAGAACTGGGGGATAGAAGCTCAGGAAGTACAGCTATGCTCTGGAGTCAAGTCTGTAACAGTAATGATAAAATAATTTTTCAGCATTAAAGTAAAAACATGCCTTAGCAATTTGTATTTACATTATATTTATAGCATTATATTTATATCACTTTAGCGTTGTATATGCATGACTTTACAAAACAGGGTTTTGCAAACATGGGAGGCAGATCTTGGAAGGGTAGTTCGCTTTGAGCCTGGCTCATGTATCAGTAATAGGATTGTTAACTGTGTTTTGTTTATGGAATTGTTTATAGCTGCTGACACAGTATCAAGTACGTTGATAACAAATGTACGAATTTGTTTATCAGGATGGTAAGTGGGAAAACTTTTTCTGCAGAAATGATAGCAGTTTTAAACAAATTCATTCATGAGAAGTTTCTGTGCCAGATTCTTAGCTGAAGACTCCGATTCTGCTGAAGTGAATGAATCTGTACCACTTTACAGTCTCTGAGACTTTGGTCCCATGAGTCCATTTTAGAGTCACTTTTGGACTATAATTGTATTTTAAAGTGTGAGGAACAATATATTATATGAAATTTTCATCTATCCCATTAAAAGGATCCCAGTATAATGCTGGCAACAGAAAAAAAAGTCTCTCAGGCAGCTTCCTAAATTGCAGTTCTGCAGAAAGGAAGGATAGGAGTAGTTTTTATATAAAAACATTAGTAGATTGTAAGACAAAGTAACATCAGTGGAAGGAATGAAATGAAAGTGTGCAAATTCGCACAGCTTTACCAATTAATTTATGTTTCTATGCAATACACATGAATAATTCCTTTGGTAGTATGTGCAAGGGTTCTTTTTGCACAGGAAACTGCCAACTTTGGCAAAAACTTTGTGGGCTTTGGGTAACATTTTGCATTATGCACACTTAACTGTACCCAACTGTGCACACACCAAAGACCTTACTTTTCTATCTAACAGAAAAATTACTTTGAAAGAGACATAGTCATCCTTCTTGGATATATATGAAGATGAAGATAACGTCAAGCAGTCTGGTATATTCACTTATGAATAATTCATCCTGCTGCACACTGTTATTTTTTATTATTATTATTATTAATTATGTGTGTATTGCTGGAAAAGACAGGAAGGCAGTAACCGCTGCCTCATGAGAGATGCTTGATGTTTGGAATTTGGTTAGACCAAGATGTGTGATATGAGGAAAGGGAGAAAGGCAGTGATAAATTGATCACAAGACACAATGGCTTTAATAATGTTGATGGGGAGAAATATCATTTGTTTGAGATGATAGCCTTAGGAAAGCAGGCTACTGCTGGTTCCCTTGCAGGAGCTCAGTTCTTCATTGCTTTCTGTGAGCTATATATACTCAGTGTAGACTAGCATGTATTTGAGCATATCTGGCACGGACCAGCGAAAATAACCTTGATCTGGACATAGGATCTGAATTATGCCAGTTTGCTTGGGAAAAGGACGAGAAGTGTTTTCTGTTTTAAATCAGATTTCCAAAAGAATGTGCATGAGCCCAGGAGTGGCATTGTTTGGAAAGCTCGACTGCAGTGTTCTTGATACCCCCTTATTTAACAGTCTGGGAAAAAAAAAAAAAAGAAGAAGAAGAAGAAGAAAGAAATGTGTAGAAACACAAAACAAAGATGCACAAAAGGATCTTTACAACAATAAATTACTCTCAGACAACATCTCACTTTCATATCCCGCATGCAATTCAGAGATATCACAAAATCCTGACTGAAATTACATCAAATGTAATGCTTGTGATCTATTTTTATTCTAGCTCAAAGAAAATCTTTGCATTTCATGACAGAGCTGAGTAAAGTCATAATAACAATTAATCTCCACAGAGATACTTATAGTACCTCTTTTCTGTGTTTAGACTTTTAGGAAAATGTATAAGGAAATAAACTGATCTTAGTGCTGATGAAAAGTTATTAATCTGGAATCCGTCATTATGCAGTAAAAGCATAGCAGAGGAGTTACCCTTTGGGCATCTTCATATTTTTTCCTCATGACATGTAAGAATAATTGAAAACTTTTGCAAATGTAGCTAAAAAATCAACACAGTATTTCAGTGTTATTTTGCCAATTTGTGTCTACTTTTACTGTTATTCTAGGCAGTAGAACTCCTGTCTTCTAGGTGTGACACTGACTGTAACCACAATACTGGTAATCTCTATAGAACAGCATGGACTCTCACCTAAGTGCAGGCTCACAGTGCTGGGAGCATGAAAGACAAAATCTGATAACCTGGGCTGCTGCTCAGGGAACTCTGCTACAGTCACCTGTGATCAGAGTTAGACTGATACAGCGAGAGGTCACTCTGACTTCTGACTTTCCTTTTCTTCCAGCTCAGTTCAGCAAGGCTGGCAGCTGGCTATTCACTTACTCAAAAACTTGCAAGTGCACAGAGCCCAGCACAACTTGGAGATGACCCACTTCTGTGCTGTGTCATTCTTCACTCCACAAGGACACCCAGAGATTGCTTTTGACAGAGTTACATCCCCTCATACATACAGATAGGAAAATGCCTGTATTAGATACATTTCAGAGAATTAAATTTGTGTTTTTACTGACTAAGCCAGATCTACGCTATGATTTTTCAGGTTACAGACCAAAAACTATTTAATGCTGTCTATCCCAGTCATAAAGAAGTTTTAAGTTGGGCTAAAATCAGTTGTGGTTATTTGCGTTTCCTATGAGTCCGTGTCCAAAATTCAGTGCTCTGAATTGTTACTTTTCTTCACTCCCCCTTCCCTACCTCTCCACCTTTTCTTTTCATTACCCATGTTCAAGACATTTAAATTTAGCACCACGTGCAAACAATGTATTTAATTTTCCTTTTTTTCTTTATAAGGAAAGTGTAGTATTTAGTTTTGTGTTTGAAAATGTTCTGACTACTGAATGGATGAAAGCTTAAAAGTTGCCTCAGTCCATCAACAGGGAAAATAGTACTTTTGCATCCCAACAAGCTAGGTGTTAAAACCATCGCTAGATTCATTAAAAGCATACTGTGGAAATAATTTTCTAGTGGGTGATATAATGAATGTGCAAGGCATTTTTACAACATGCAGGAGGCTATAAATTTTTAGAGAGCTTTTTATTATTATTTCTGTGCTGTAAGTCATATTTTGCTAAATGTCATAAAGGTTTGAAAACATAGAATGTTTTGTAATTACTCAAGAAAAAAAATGACTCATTACATCTTAAATTCAGATAACAAAAGAAATGCAGTGTTTGTGTAGGTTGTTTACTAGTTCTGCTCATTCCAATGGGCCTAGGCCAAGGGCAAACAGTTATAAAACTGTAGCTGTGTAAAACATCCTTTGCTGTTTGAGTGTATGCAAACAATAACAGAATCCAACTGAAAGTAATGGCTGATGGGATTCAAGGTGAAAATGTCCTTTGTAAGAATGTAGCTTACATAGTAAGGTGTCCACTTTCTGTTTTGTTGGAAGAGCTCTGCATATATTTTTGCTTTGGCAACATGGTCACTTCCTTTTTTCCCACAGAAATAATTAAACATGTGTGTACTAGGTCTTATTTATTTATTTATTTAAATAAAGCGTTTCCTTCTTCACACTCTTAATTAGCTAGAAAATTTCTTAGGAAAACTACAAAGGAATATGCAAATTATGCACAGTAAGAATTGTTTACGTTGGTAGCCATGAGGATAGCCCATTGGTTAGCAGTGATTAGTATGTTTGCCTCTCTCTTGTGCCATGTGGCTCTTATTCCAGCCTTGAAAACAAAGTGTGAAGTAGAAAGGAACTTATTTCATACCGGTAGCAGAAGACAGTCACCTACAGAGTATCCAGAGTGCATTGTAATGTCAATAGGCATGATCAGTGAAAGGCTGGTGGTTTAGGTTCTGATGTTGGCTGTCCTCTTTGATTGCCATCTCCTGGAGGTATGGCAAAATGAAACTCTCCTATCTTGGGCTGGGTTGCATCATCTGTTCACACCTGGACTGGATCTCTCTTGGTTTTATTTTATTATGTGTAAACTGAAGATGTTCTAGTGCTCTTCATTTCTAGAAGAGCTGATCAGTGTATTCAGTGCAGTAAATTTAAGAGCCATACTACTAAAAATCTGCTGGCACTTATGGTGTGGGTTAGGAAGAGAAATACTTAGAAATTATAGGGAGACGTGTGGCATTTCCAAGGATGTATTAGCTTGAGACTGAAAGGGATAGTGTACACATTGTTTTCAAAGTGCTGTTATGTTATTGGAAGTTTTAGTCTTGGGGAGAATTAGTACTTTAAAAGTCACAGAGAAATTTCAGAGCCAGAGTGAAATGTTTATAACAAATTTCAGTGGAAAATAGAACACAGATCTGTTATTTGTTAAAAACGGTATATTCTATCATGTGCATGACCCTTTATGTTTCACCATCTGCAGTAAACATCATTTCCAAACTTTAATTTCTGTAAAACATAAAACATTTGAAATAGTTGTAGTAATATTTCCAAACAAGTCACTACTTGTCACAGAAGTTCTAAGCCTACATGAGGGTAAGGGGCGCTGACACACTTTGCATGTCAGAATAGCTGTCGTAATGCCTAATGAGCTGATCTGTTCCTCAGCAGTAGGGCTTGAGAACAGCGGGAAGCTCCTTCCCTGTGAAAAATGATAGTATTAGCCCTTGGAGTGAAGAAAAGTGAAAATGAGCCCAGCCTTAAACACTTTGTTAATGTATGTTGGTACAAATGAACCGCAGAGAGCCTTATTCCGCCTTCACATCTGGAACTTTGAAACTTTTTTAAATCTTGTTTTTCTACTTTACTCCTAAAAGTAAGAGAGAAAGATCTTGGTGCTGCAACTTGTAAGTTCCTGTCAGTGATGAACTTGACAGTCTGGCCAACAGAGAATTTTTGTCCAAATGTGCATTGATTTTATGTTGTTTACTGAAGAATAAGAAAACAATAGATGAGGAAGAACTAGCAAGAAAAAATATTAACAAATGAAAAAAAAATGGTTGTGAATAATCCCAAATCTTGTCAGATAAGAATCTACATAAATAATTTTACTCCAGTGATAATCAGGTTTCTTGAGGAGTAAGAGAGAATTCCAGGATCACCAAGTTTGCACATGATGAATTCTAGAATGTGATAGCGTGTTACTATCCTCATCCAACAATACTGATTCCTTTTTAAAAATTAGTATTATTTTTTTTAATAATGCAGCATAAAGGAAGACAAAATTGAACGTGCATTGGAAATATTTTCACTCTAAATCAAAGTAAGTAAGAATAGAATGATAGATTTTTTCTAATGGATTTGGTTAGGGTCTTTTTTATGGTTGTTTTTTTTTTTTTTTTTTTTTTGGAAGAAACAGTGTATCTTCCTGCATCCATACAGCTGTCTACTGTCTACTTACAGTGCAGAAAGTTATCGTTATATGCAATGGAACATCAAACAACTGTTACGCTAATGGTCCCATTATAAGAAAGTACAGTGCCATTAGAATAACAGCATGTTGTTACTATAGATACCTGATTTCTCTATAACACTCAGGTTTTTGCATATTTACATGTATCTGTGTATGTATTATGTATATATGAGTGAGTATAAACGTGTATGAATGCATATGTAGAAACGTATATGAATGGATATGTAGGTACATTTTTCATTCCTTTAAGAAAGATCTTGCCTTTTTAAGTATTTAGCATGCTTTGGTAGATGTTGTTATCTGAAGGATGTTGGAGAATCTGAATTTGAATGGTTTGAATTCGATGAAAGTGTCGTAAATGCAAATGTTCAAGAAAATAATTTTGTAATTCATCTTATCTAACAGGCAACATATTTACTAAAGACTCTCAGATTTGTCTGGTTTGTTTTACACATTTGCATGGTAATATTTGCATGTTGAGAGAGGGAGTTTGAAGGAGATCAGGTTTGGGTGTGATCGCCTTAGTTCAGGCGCAGAAAATTGTTTTAAATGTGCCAGAAAATGAAAGCTATGAATAATTACCATTCTTCTCCTTAGTTCTACTCAGATGATACGTATTCAAAGCATTTCACAAATGATAATTGGTTCTCACAATTTGTATAAGCTAGAGAGACATAAGAATAACATTTCCCTTACCATAGTGTTTATTTTTTAAAAAAAAAGTTTGGAAAAAAGAAATATCAAGCACTACATTTATTACTTAAAATAAGGGGCAGAGAGCGGACAGGTTGTCAGACTTAAGAACTCTTACGTCTGACTTGAGGAAGACAAGATGGCTGATGGTTTCAGGTGTGCATCATGCAGTAATGTTTGGATTTTTCTTTTGGGTTGGCTTGTTTTTTGGCTTACAAATATTTTTAAGATGTTGCTGTATTGAGAGATTAAAAGCACATCACTAAGTACCAGCATGTCACATATTGGCATAAAAAAAATCTGGCTTCAGTAAGCCAGTTGGACCAGACCTTGCTCATTAACTTGGTAACAGCTGCATCAGCATAAGAGGGGAGAATTTCTCCTGCAGCTAATGAGAAAGCCATATAGTCCAAACAGTCTATGTTTTAGTATATCTTTTATGTTGTACTATATATTTCCTGGAATCCTGAGTTTCTTGCCTTTGAAACTTACTTACTTCATACTTTTGCTGAAATTTTCTTGTGTATTTTCTAAAAATTGCTATAAAAATGATGTGGCACCTTCTAACATGAAATGTAGACACTGCACAGTTGATGTCTGGAACATGCAGAGATTTAAGTTCTCTGCATTTCTCTGACCTTGAAGTCATTTTGTTTTTGTGCTGTCAGTTGGAGTATAGTCTGCAAGATGCTGAGCATCTCTGGCAAGCTCTCTCTACTTGACTAGAGCTAGAGCTTTGCAGGACTAGCCCCTTCGGTGCATTTTCTTGTGAAAAGATTCTACCAATAACAAAATGCACAAATATTGGATTTTAGCTGAAAAACTTATTCTACTTCTTCTCCACTTAAGTCAGAGAAACATGGGGAAAGGAGAAGCTCTGAAGACACATCAAATCAGCAAATTTTCTCTTGAACACAGCTAGATTGTGATGAATTGTGTAGTAGTTTTGTGATGTCAGCAAAAGCCACTTCGAGATACAACTGTTATCGAGTTCCTTAGAGAGAAGGGTTGGAGGAGGGGTAAGCACCTGAGTACCAGCAAAGAACACAATTGCAAATTTGTTTTTCATTTGAAAAGAGCAGAGAAAGAAAATGGAAGAATGTGGAAGAACAGAGAGAAAAAATGTAGTGTGTATTTAAATTCAAATCTTTATTTTTGCAGGTTTAAAAATATAGTATTAATGCAGGTATCTTGCTTAGCTCTGACTTTAAACCATTTCTTTTCAGAAGAAATACAGGAGCTCAGAAATTACAAGTTACAATTACTCTTTAGGTTGTACTGCATCCTAAATTTACACAGGAAAGGGAATCAAGCATTCCATCATACTTACCTATACAAAAATTGCAGATAATGTGTTTATGACTCATTATGCCTCCATGTTCTGCATCACTGCTGAAATTTGGAGAACCGAAAAATGAAAGACACCATATCATCCTAGCTTAAAATTTGGATGCTAGCTAAAATCAAAGATAAGTGTTTGTCTTCCTGAGATTTTCTTTCACTCTTTTCTAAATGCTGCCATCTCACACAAAATAGGGTTTTGTTTGGATTAATACATTTGAAATTAAGTTGATTTATCACCAATTTTCTCCTCATTTAAACAGCGACCTGCAAGTGTTTCTCCAGGGATCAAACAGGATCAGAGAAATTATGTGCTGTTCGAGTTGTTCACTGAAGCAGAATCCCTCACAAACATGTGCATATGGTGCTGGGCGCTTTAGGGATCAAGCTAATACATTTACCTTGTTGTACATTTTTCTTCTCATCATGAACTTGCATGTTCTCCTTACTAGGAATTAAAAATAAAGGAATAAAAAGCTACAACAACCTACTAATAATTGCTCAGCTGCAGAAATAATATATTCCTTCTTACTCTCTTATTCAAGTCACAGCCCTGAAAGCACGTAATGCACAAATGCTGGATGCATCTGTTTGGATACCCTGGTCAGCTGCTTAAGGACAGTTGGCAATTCTCCACCTCAAAATCGGGGGAAACTGGGCAGCAAAATTATCCTCCCTTAGCTTTGAAATAATGGAAGTGTTTTCTCTTCATATAGTCAGTATTTAAATGCAAGCTATATTTAGGAAGCATAGCCATATGTCATCTGAGAATGAGACAAAAAATAAATGAAAACCCTCAATTGTTCTCTGAGCAGCAGAATGAATGGGACATGATTTCCTACAGCTTAGTACCTGCAGTCCCCTGAAGTCATTTCAGCTCCTCTGGTATTTTAAGTCTGCTGCTTTCCATTGAGTAAACCCACATATAAGTGTGATGTCTGTTATCTGTGCAGATGCACTTAACTATAGCAACTTCCTGCTTCATGGCAACCTGTACATGTGTGTATTCCTCATAGACCTGTGCTCTTTTATCTTAGTTTTGATGGTAAATGATGGGAGTTACATTTAAAGATTTAAAAACTATTTCTCGAGCAGTTTAAGCAGTGTTAGTGCTATTCCCATTTCTGCTGGTAGGTGATTCCCCAGTTGGGAGTCATTCAGCATGTTCCCTCAAACCATCTATAAGAGGGGTCTGCCTCGGTGTGGCTCAGTTTGCATAATTGCTGTGTGTATCATGACTGTGTTGGATGGCTTACTGTGTGCAGTCACAGCAGGAAGTTCACTTGCTGCTTTGCTACCTGAAGTGATAATGCATGCCCAAAAGAATGATTTTAATGAAAATGTTTAGGATATCAAATTCAGCATCAGCAATGCCTAGAAAAGCACTTACCCGAGGAATAAGGGCAGCGTAATGCACTAAGCTGTTGCAGAAAATGTCAACATTTAGAATTTCTCCAATGTCTTTTACTAAGGGCAAAGTAGCAACAACTAAAAAAATCACACAAAAGAAACACAAATTTTGTGTGTATTCAAAGCTGTAAGAAGCTTGTTTTCTTTAAGTTTCTTTAGTTACTATAATGAAATGATATCAAACATTGCAAAATGAGTATACTGATTTGATAATATGAATTATCAAAATCTACTGTAAAATATTTATTTCCCCTCCATTTGAAATATTTCCTCTGTAATCATAGGAAGGGATAAGTCTTGAAATTCCCTGCAGGCACAGAGCTAGATTTCTCAAGCCATTCCCTTGGCTTGGTGGCCTATTTGAATGCTAAAGTAAGCAGTCAGACTTACAAATGTCAGGCATGTGGTCCGTGGGGAAGCATTTCATTCTAAGAGGTATGATGGTTTTTACGCATTGGTGGGTCACATTTAGTCTTAATAATACTACACAGAATCTATTTATGGAACAAATAGAGTTTTACTATTCCACTCTTACTTGTGAATGACATTGTGGAGCCATCAAAGGTGCCCGCAGATTTCAAACCATTGTGCAGAACAATACTGCAAGCTGATTCCAAGCTCTCTGGTGCCCATAAGCATCTGGTGCTTCTGCCAGCTTTGGATCAAACTGTGCTATAGGATGTCTCTGCAGGTTAAGATGTAGAGGTTTACAACATAAACTGAAAAAGCTAACACTGACACACTGCAGGGTAAAGATTATTGCAGCCAAGTGCCTCTGCAGTGTCTTCAACTATCTCTACTATGTTTTGCTAATTATTTCAAGATGCAAGGAGATAAGATTAAGCAGGGAACAACACACTCTGTAGTTGGATTGAATTTGTGAGTGAAACTCGAAGAAGATATGAGATGTAAAGTTATTATATGATAGAAAAGTTAGAAAATAAATTTAAAAAAGGATGAAATGGCTGGGAAGGGTTAAGGTTAGTCTTAAAGCTAAAGATTCAAAACTGAATGAGGGAACTCATTAGGCTTTGAATAGGTTATCTCCTGCTTTCTGTAAAGGGAGCAGGGATGTTCCTTGGTGATCCAGTCGAAGAATGCAAGTGGGAAGAAAATCATAGACAATGAAATAACAGTGAGAAAGCAGGCATAGCTATAGAATAATATTTCTAACATTCAGAATTTTCTGTTTCTTGCGTCAAGAGCCAAGGAAGAGGAGCAATGCCAAGAAATGTGCAGGCTCAATTTCAGAACTCAAACTGTGATTGCATTTTTCTCATTTTTTTTAATAATTTTTTTTTTTCCAGTGTGTGGAATTTTGAATGGCTGTTTTTAAAGATTCTGTGCCTCTTGTTCAGTTCTCTCTTGACAATATGCAGTATTGCAGAGCAAGGCAAACCACATGCATACCAAAAAAAGCATATACTTAAGGAACTGGCACCTAAGGGACTTCTGCTGGTAATACCAGAAAACTGAGATGGGCAAGGCCAAGGATATGGCAGCGGGAGCTGGAACTTCTCTCATCGCCTAATCCATTCCTCTGGCTCCTGACACATCCTTACAGGGGGACAGCTAAAGCTATTCACAGTCTTGTGTTTTTGAGTCATGTCCTTGCTCTCTGAGCACAGCAAGCAACGTTTGTTATGAGACATAAAACATTTCCTATGGATTTTCAAGAGTAGGCAGTAGTGCTCTCAGCTCCATATCCTTGTTTGGAGCATACAAGGAATTGCAAGGGAATTGCTTGTTTCTGTTCATTATGGTTTTTACATTTATATTTTATATATAAAAATATTTTATGTTTTATTTATATTTTAAAAAGACTTCAAAAGGAGATGATAGAAGTGCTTTCTAGGGGGTGCTGCTATGGGCTACAGTGCATTCCTTAGAAGGTGGGAGAAGGATGAGCTGTGAAGGCCACACTTGTTTATACCTGATGGGAATTTGGTCCTAAGAAATGAGATTTAAACTGCTGTTACTTTAACATACTTCAGTGGAGCTCAGAGTATATTCATTTTTATTCCTTATCTCAAATACCTTAAAAAGGAGGAGAACCCAACCTGAAATACTTCAATTTTTCATTCACTATTGTGGTCTGTATTTGCCATTTGACAGATGTTAGTTTCACTCCCTTTCAGTCCTATTTTTTCCTGTACAGATGTGATTTACTAGATCATAAATCAGTCACTACTTTTGGAATTTCAGCTAACAGATGTCCTCTTTAGAGATTTTAATATAAACACCGTTAACCCACAGATTCTTTCTGACGAAATGCCAGTTGCATATAAGAATGCCAATTGGCATGAATGTAACTTGAACAGTTGACATATTACTAGACTTCTTTCTGAGTGAAAGAGTGGATTTTTTCTTGTTGTTGTTGTGCTATTTTTTTAAATAGAGAAGGCCTGGCTGTTTTAGTTCTATATTAGAGCCCCAGCTTGCAATATGTGTTTGCTTGCAATGATGTCATTAACTAGAAAACAGATGCACTCATGAGCATCAGAAATCAATCATTGCTGTTGGCACTTTAATAAACAGCTGCCTTCTTAAATGGTTTGGAATAAACACTGAACATCACCAGCTCTTTTTGAAGGAAGATCAGTAGGTTATAAAACTGCTGATTAACGGGGGGGGAGGAGTAAGGGGGAGGGGTAAACCTTGAAATTATAAACTCCGTGGTTGAAAACCTCTGATTGAGTTATTTTAAACTGTTAAAAGATTTACAGAAGAAAATAATTGCAAGATACTGGCTGCACAGTGGAATAGCTGTCATATGGCCATTGGAATAGTGCCTGGTGTATTTACATGAAATTCTTCTTCAGAAATGGATTTAATGTAGGGGATTCAATTGTATTAATAAGTCATTTATCAAACTTTGGTGCAGCAGAATCTTATTGCTGCATTGTGCAGTTGAGAAGGAATTTGTTTAAAGTTATCAAAATTCCTTCCCTGGCTCTCAGATGCAAACTAAGAGAAAATGTGCTATCTTCCCTCTTTCAGGAGGCTTTTCTGTATTCAGGGCCTTTTTATGACCTTTGTATGGGCCAAAGGATTTCGCTTTAAGATAGCAGCTGCAATTTACTAAAAGTGCCTGGAAAGAGGTGATCAAATATCAAACAGTGGCACAGTGAAACAGCACATCACGTTTCTCATACAGCGCTCAGATTAGCTTCAACTCTACCTTGCTAAGTAGCTTATCAACAGAAGAGATGTAAGAATAATTCTACAGCAAATGCTTTATATGGCTTAGTGACAAAGAGGAGAGATATGTTTCAATATATCCTGCTGCTGCCAGTAATCTGCTTGTTCTGGTCTCTGTCACTGATGGATGTGCTAGGTATAACGTCCCCCTCTATAGCTTCTGTGATTTTTATGTATGCTGTATTGTACAACCAGCTCGTAATCTGAACCCTTTCACAGTGGCTCTGGACCACAGTAGCGTAGCTCCTGGTATTGTTGCAGAAAGTTCCTTGTATCTTTTCCCTGTCCTTTGTCATAGTCCTGTAAAAATGTCTACAAAACAGATTAAAGCTGAGAAAAGGAGTTTATCTGAAACAGAGGTTATAAGCTGTGTGAGGCACAGGCACAGGTTTGTCATGTGCGTTTTGTGCAATGCTTTGCACTTTGGGTATGTGATCTATGGCTATAGCTTTTGGGAACTAATACAGATGATGATAGTGATAAAATGGCATTCATGAAAGTCTTACTGGATCCTCTAGAAATGTTACTTATCTCACCCAGAGCACCCATATACAGCAGATCCATACTGCACTCTAGTATGAAAAATACCTCTTCCAGCATGGTTACAAATGCTACTTGAAACCATAATCTTTGGTTCCAGAGTGCCATATTATTTTATATTTAGGTCTTGTTTCCAAATGGCTTGCAAAGGTTTACTGAACAATTATTCAGCGAAATCAACATCTGAGCCTATTCTTTTCCCCTGAGGTCCTAATCTCTCTCTCTTCCCCATCCCTGAACATTTCACTGCGGCTGTTTCCTTCTTTTGCCTGTGCTGCTTGGGCTCTGCCGGAGGGATTTTTTCACTCTGATCTCACGTTACATAGTGCTGTAGTCCCTGGCAGATAGGAGAAGGAAAGTCCTTAGCATCTTGCTGCGCTGATCAAAACCAGTGCAGAAAGAATGATAAGAGATTCTAGATGCCAAACTCTAACAAGTTTTTATTGGTCATATATGAGTTGAGATTTTAGGAGATGACACTTGGCAGAATATAAACCAAGAATATGAGATTTGAATAATATCTTTCTGCTCTTGTAGGAAGTGGTAATATCTTTTGCTAGTTCAACCAGTAGCTAGGGAAGAAAAAAAATAGGCAAGTGTTAAGGCCTGTGAGATCTAACATGAAAAAGGACTTTTACGTACCAGGAACATCTCCCCTTCCACTCCCCTTTTCTCACATTTAGTCTAATAAAAGAGCAATACTTCTGGCAATAAGGCTTGTCTGGCTACAGTACTAGCTGTGATGTTCTTCTTTTGGGGAGTTATTCACACTTTTATTTCTGCATAAGAAGCCTGAAGCCTATGTGTGCTTGACTGAGTGTACAAGTCTAACAATACTCATACATGTACTGATTCTTTTGCCCATTGTTCATCTTGTGGATAACTTTGTACAAGCATTAACAAACCAAGAAATGCTTTATCTCACTGCAAACTTCTTCCACAAGTGTAATGACTCTGGAAAATTGCAGGCAAGTTCACCAATGCCTTTGGCATCAGCTGTCATGGGAATGACAAAAACTTTGCTTCATTACTGAATAATTAGCTATTTTATATCTAACTTCACTTTCCCTACAAGAATGTCATATGACTGCCTTGTCTTCCAAATTCTATCTCTACAAATATCTGATGTCTGGCTGTGGTATCTGTTCTGGTGGCTGTCACCATCATGGCTATCTTGCTACATGCCTCATTTCTTCTCCAAAACTTTTCAGTATATCTTAGAAATCCACTTAATTTCACAGTGCATAGTTTCTAGGTTTTATTAGCTGAAATACAAAAGAAGCTTATGCTCCCTTTTTGTTGCTGCTCAGACCTTGATGCTCACTAAAAGCAGCTCTCTAGTAAATGAGCAGTGTAGGGAGCTTACACTGAATTGTTATTAGCACAGCTGTGTGGTGTTATGGAAGATATAATTCAGCACTGCCTCAGATGAAAAACATTTTCAAAGAGAAGCTTCTCGTGTTGACTTAGAATCTCAGAGTCATAGAATGGTTTGGGTTGGAAGGGACCTTTAAGGTCGTCTGGTTCCAACCCCTTGCTGTAGGCAGGGACACCTCCTACTTGAGCAGGCTGCTCACAGCCCTGTCCAGCCTGGCCTTGAATGCTTACAGGAGGGCAGTATCCACAACCTCACTGGACAGCCTGTCCCAGTGTCACTTCCAGACACTTCTTCGTGTCTGTTTGTGAAAATCAGGACTCTGAATTTCAGCTTTCTCAGAAGAACACAAGATTAATGAACTAGCTTTAGACTTGGTCTTGCACTCAGTTTATCAGAATAATAACCTTGATTAACTAGTTTTTATTATAGGTATCATTTATCCAGAATTTAAATTATTCATTGTTAATATTAATGGCATAACCTAGAGAACTGTATTTCTATGTTATCTTTATAATAACTCTAGAATGTCTACAGATTTTTTTTTTTTTTTTAGTTCTCTGCACTCAAAGACACTCACAGAGTTAGATCTGAAATTCAGGACAAGGTGCATGCATTTCCTATAATGCCAAAATATTCAAAGGAAGCAGAATATGTTTTACATCTGGCACTGCTTTCATGTTACAGACCTGGATTTAAACTTAGCTGTTTGCTAAAAGAGCATATTATCTAAAATAAGGAATCTAGGACTATTTATTGTGAGATTCTGTATGACTATCCCAATGATAACGTAAGCATAGTTTACTGTAGTTTTGGTCTGAATAAAGAAATGTGCTTCCCTGGGTTTCATGCACAATGGAGATTGTGATGTTGAGGACTGGGGAACAAATCTCCATTTTATGTAGTGAATTCTAGAAGAGAATTCATTTTCACAGAGACTTCTATGCATGAGTAGTCCAGTGCACTCTGTGAAACGATGAGTGAAATTCTGGTAGATCTTGGCACTCCGAGTTGCAGCTGCCATTGTGCACTTTGGCACTGCTCACATTCAGCCCTTGGATGTTAAGGGGCTTCAAGAGAAAAAGTAGAGTTAGATGGAGAGTGATTGGCAATAGAATAGCAGATAGAACAGTAGCTTCTCCTTCACCTGCTGCCTGCTATTCCATAATCTCCCTCCATGTCTTTGAAACACTTTTACTAAAGATTGCCCTGAACCCTAACATCTTTTAACCTTGGAAAGTCTATTCAAATTTCATGACTTTTAACCTATAAAATAAGCCAGGACGAATCCCTGTGCTTGAAGAAGTCTTGGATCTGAAGTCTCACTCTCACTTTGAGGCTCAGATCTCTTTCCCTCTTTTTTTTTTTTTCCTGTTTTAATTTCATCAGTAAATGGGGAAGGAGAAGCACGTTAAAAGACATAGTAGGTGATTGCTCCACATTTAACTCTGTTGCATGTAGGTGTCTGTGAACTTTTCATTGGCATGAGTGAAGAAGAACTACATCTCTCTCTCTCATAATCAACGAAATAGGCATTCCTTTTCTTTAAGTCTCCTGTCTAATACTTAAAACTATAGTCACTTCCTGATGGGTGTATTACATGACCTTAGGATTTGTGAAATATTAACTTATGCAGTTACAGCATAAAAAGGTTTCTCTCTCTATTTTTTCTATCATGTTAATTTACCTGTATCCCTCCTGTTTTCTAAGCCACCAACTTGATATGGAGCACTGGTTGAAGAATCATGTAAAGATTAAAGATCAGTTCTGTTGTTACACACAGTGTGATGCTTTAATAAGACTGCATAGGCTGCTTAGGCTGCATAGCTAATTCCTAGCAGGAAGCTGATGGGTGTCAAAGAGCAGTAAATCACGGGTGTGTTTCATTGACTCACCAGCTGTGCATGAGAGTTTAGTTTTGTTTGGTACAAAGTTATCTTATCTGTATCATGATGTTATAATATGCACATCAGTAGATAAATGTCATACACAGCTAATTAATTTCTCTAAAGGGCATGTATTGCATGGTATGTAAATGACAGGGAGACCATTTTGCATTTTGCTCAACAGTATATTTGAAATGAAATATCTTAAATTTTTTTCACATCAGATTTTATTCATTCTGATTTAAAATAAACAGAATAAACATTTGATTTTTAGTCTTGTTGTTTAACTCCAGCATTTTTTGTCAAAGAATGAAGTCATGTATCATGGGCTTACACGTGTGAAAGAGGGTGAGTACCTATGTGTGCCCAAGCATAGCAGCGCTTGGAAGGTCAGCAACTTCCTGCTTTGTTTGCAAACTGAGTGTCATTGTGATTGAGAATAATAAGGAAGCATACTGCCTGTGACTGAAAAGAGAGATAATCTCACAAATGAGGCCAAGGACTTCACAGTATGAATATTGGGTTTTCACTAGCCAAATCAAGGTCAAACATGGTCAATAAGAGCATAAATCTAAGCACCTGCCTACAGGATTTGACATCTACTGTAGCAGAAAACAAAGTAGAAACCAAGATTAGTATTTTAGGGGAACTAAGATAAAGTCTATCTAGATAGTTCTGAGTTATACTGATCTGGATCAAAGCAGTAAAACTGCAGAATTCCTGATCACAGCTGAGAACAGTTTTGACATACTGTAATTTATGAAGAAAAACTGATGATAATTAAGCTGCAAAACCCACCTCTGTAAATCAGTAAAAAAGTCATCAGAGCTGTGTCTTTCCTCCTCCCTCCCACAGGAAAGAGTGGCATACTTAATATCAAAAGAGCACTTTAAACCTAGCAGGATGACTTTATTCATTCATTGCTCTTTTCCAGAAGCCTATCACTTCAAAGTGAGTAATCTTGCTTCTTCCCCACCCTCATTTTCTTTCTCTTTATCCTACCCTTCTCTCTAACTGACTCTTCTGGCACTCTGGTACATTTGAATCCCATCCCAAAGCTCTCCAGTGTGCAAGCTGAGGACAGCAAGGCATCTGCTATCAAAGCAATCAGGTTCCCTCACTTCACACTGCAATATTGTTTTTTTTGTCTACAAAGTTCCCAGTGGTTTGGGAGCTGGGAGCATGCATCCTGCACTTGGTGAATCATCTTCAAAGCCATGTCTGTTGTACCAAGAACCTTTCACGAATTTTATTCAAAATGTATATATTTTTAGAACTTCTTACCTAATGATCACAGAGTGATTGAACACAGCAATTGTGTACAAATTCTGTCTTACAAAAGTACGATCTGGAGAATGAGGGAAGGTTGGTTTTGTACCCTTTGTATTTGGAGCCAAATTCTGGGCTGGAAAAGAGATTTTGGTGGGGAAAAGGATTATCTCCCTACTCCTCAGATCATCCGAAGTTACTCTCCCTCTTTCAACCATGCAGTTTTGGACTTAATTATACCTTATTTCAGCTTCCTCTTCACCTTTTGGCATTGATGTAAAGTAGGAGGCTGAATTTACTACTGCTAGAGCTTATTACCATTACTGCTATTGCTCACAAAGGATAATAATGCAAATTATGTGATGAGACTCTCATGTGATATAAAACAGCATCAGTTTAGTGAAGTCAGTAAAGGTATGACAGTTTGCATCTGCAGCAGGGCTATTCCATTAGTCCATTTTATGGTTGCAAGTTAATGAGTTTCAGGATCATAAATATAACTGCACTGGTAATGTGAGCATCAGAGACAGCCATCCATATCTAAGTGTTGCAGACAGTATAGGAGAAGGAAAGACATTCAGTCTCACTTAGGGCATTACTAGAAAGAAGCCTTCTTGTTATAGCTGAAACTTCTGCTGCCAGCTCTGAAACTTGGCAAATCTGTTTACAGATGTTTGAGTGTTGCTTTCCCCGTGTATGCAGAATATTTCAGTTTATATCAGGAATTTGAATAGCAGAGGGTTTCAGCTGATAGCTGAGGTAACTGAATGTTACTGCAACATTACAGATTCCATTTTTTCAAAGGACTGAAATTCTTGTTTGAAGGTAGAGGCTTGAAATGTATTTTGACTGGGAGAACATTGATCAACCTCGTTGGTGCTAAGCCTGTATTTTAGCTAAAGTCTTTGTCAGACACTTCTGTGACCTTGGCTCATTTTGAGAAATCCTGGTCTTCGTTTGCAACTTACTGGGATTTTATATAGTTCTGAGCAGAACAGAATTATTTTCCTTCCTCCTCCCAAAGTAATGCAGTCTCCATCTCCATCCAGCGCTCAGGGAGCTAGATGCCTGGGTTTCCCTTAAATTCCCAAATTCCTTTTGGGTCCTTTAAGAATCCCAGCCTAAATTCCAAGTTCTTTCCAGGTGGAATTCTCTGAACAAATGAAATCAATGCCAGCATATCTTACACTTACACACCTGCAGCTCATTTTCTCTTAGGGACTGCTCTCCACAAATAGCACAGAGAATGTAATTACTTGTAACTTTTTCTATTATTTTTCTATTAAGGGATTCCTTAATGCAAAAATCCCACTTTTTTAATGAGGAATGAACAGAGCTATGTCTAAGCATCAGGAGGGTTTTAATTAGAAATGCTACCTGTAAGTACATCTACACAGTCGGCAGCAGTCATGGAACACTTCTAATTATAGTCATCATTTTGTTTTTCTCTCAGGTAACTTAGCTCATTAATTACTTTTTAAAAATCAAGTCTAACATTCAATGCTGCTGTGTAATATAAAATTCAAATTAGACTAATATCACTACCAAAATATTATGAACTGATTTATATTAATGATATTCCATACACTCTAATATCAGTAAGCTAGTGTCTATAAATAAATAGGATATCGTGGTCCATTTTTTTTTTAATTTCTAAAATTTATTTGCAGATATCAAATTTGTATTTATCTTTTCCAGATACTTCTTTCAATTATCCTTTCTGGATTTCTGTATGTATCTGTTGCCTGCATGAAAACCATTTTTCTGTACACACATGCCACTGTAAATGTATAGAATGTAGATAACTTTGGACTTTTAAACTCTATCTAACATCGGAAATCTGGAAGATCTGAGACATATAGTTGTCATAAAAAGGGATGGCTCATTGGGGCGTTATTCTTGAGCAGGCCACGGGCCTGCAAAGGAGCCATCTCAGTGTTTCTTTCTTGCCAATAGAACTCAATGTAAGTGGGTATCATTTTCAGCGGACAAGAGGAGCAACGTGTTCTATGACCTTGGATTAATCTCTGCATTTTGCTAAACATCAATAGCTTGAATCAGTTCTCTGCAGAAACAGGAGCCCTGGTGTCTGACATGGCCAGAATCCTTTCTCTGCTGGCAGTGAGGAAATCTCTGCTCTGGTTTAGTCAAGTTGGTTGATTTAGTCAATGAAAATAGCTTGGTGTTCTGTTTTAGTTTGTTCTGTGCAAAGCAAAGTGTTTTTGTGCATGCTGGCTTTCAGTGCTGCGTTCATGACATGTTTTGCACTCTGGTATTGATAATGCTGAAGTGCTGCTCATGGCAATAAACGGCAGTACAGAAAAACCAACTTTTGCTTTTCCAAAATGGGATATGGTGTTTGTCAAAGTCAGTCAGGAATAAGCCTGGTACTAAATTTAATCAATTTTTTATGGTATGAAGGGGATGAATTGCATGTTTTGCAAATGGTCCATGAAGCTTTCTGTGCTTTCACCTGTTTCATAATTACTTCTGATTATAGTTGCCATCTGCAGCACGATGCCTTTTGCCAGTGCAGAAAGCACAGGACATGGAACAGGATTCTTTTCTTTCCTTAAAAGAATGTCCTCACATGTATAGGATCTCATGAGGCTGAACTTGAATTCCAAAACTGTATTGGCTGAAGGAGGTCTGAGTTCAACTTGCTAAAAATACAGCTCCTATATATTTGCTTTACTTTGCTCCTTTATGCCCCATTGACTTAAATGAGGTCACAATAGAAAATTGCTTTGTATAAGACCCTGATAAAAAACACTGCTTTGAGAAAGATACTGGCTGGTCACAAAGAAGTGCTGGAAAATAGGACTGCACAAAGCTTTTCACCACTGTGCTCTCTCCTATCTCTGTTGGAGTCAGCATCCTTACGGTAGAGCTTTACAACCCCTTTGCATCTGGTTGCTTTGGAGGGTTTTGATACCTCTTGGATATGTGAGGTGAGGCTTTACTTTCTTGTCTTGGTTGTATCACAGCAAATCATTGTTGCAGATTTAACACGAAGAAATGTGGAGATTTTAAGGAGCCAAACCCTTCTATGGGTAACAGTGGTCTATCTCTCTATTTTCTGCAGTATATTCAGTCCAGTTTTCATGTAAATATGTTATCTGGATGCCTGTTCAGTGGGCCCATTATCTGTACAGCTTTCAAGCTAAATATTTTGAGAAAGCTGTGCTCCTTCTGGCACTTCACTCAAGTTCACTTAGTTCCATGTTAGTTTCCCATTAACCATGAAAAGTCACTCTACTGCAGCTGTCTGTATTTGAACTTTTTTGGGCTATTTTTTTCTTGAAGAAGAAAGGAATGCAATGGAATATGTACAAATATTTCTCCCTGTCATCCAGAAGCCTTGTGCTGGGAAATGCTGAAGGTTTAGGAGCTTCAGAATAACTGGAGGTAGTTTAAGATCCACTGAAATATGTTATACCGTGTAAGATTTTAGATTACTTTTTATTTGCAGCAATGATGTTGATAAATTTCATCATCCATTTAGAAATTATATACCCAATAAGTAGCTGAGTTGCACCTGAAGAAGTAAAACGTTGCTCACTTTCTCTTGTTCTTCTCAGGACTATGGAACACATAGCAGCAGTTAAAATACCAGCTGCTGAAGTTGGCATGGAACGCCGGCAAGAAGCAGCTTCTCTGCACTTGACTGTCTGATGCGTTTGCACATCGCTGCCTTCTACTGGAAGGCATCAGAGCATCACATCTGTCTCAGAACTGCAGCCAAAAGCTAAAGGGTCTTTTTCGAGTGTTTAGATGTCTGTGATTTAGTAATTAGAATAGGGATCTATACCTGGTTTTGCTGCCCACATAAAGTTCAACAGTTTAAAGTTCAACAGCAGATGAAATATCTTTTCATGATGATAAGGCTTTTGTGATAAATTCTAGCACATTGAGGCTTTTGCCTTAAAATATCCTTATTGACAACTCAATATCAAAAAGGTTATAGGGTTTTATCATAAATATTAATTTGGTTATGTGCTGCTGGGACTAAGCATAGGCACAATTTATCCTGTTTTCAGCTAGAATGTGTGCTGTCAGTGGACATTTATACAGCACATGCTGTGTCCTGGTGATGGTCCACTCACTTTAATTGTGCATGAGTTTTGTTTGGACAAATTCTGTTCTCTTCAGTTGCCAGACCTATAACAGGGAACTTTCCTATTACTATGTTGACATTATCTCTTTTTTGGTTTAAAACTCAACTGAAAGTATGTCTATAATTTTCTGCACTGTCTAACAGGAACATTACTACCTGTGTCCACCTGTGGACATCATTTGGCATTTTGGGCTTGTGGGAACAGGACCGGAGTTGCTCAGTGCCTATTTGCACATGCCTTGGTGTGGTGTGCAGATCACTCCCCACTGCCTCCTTGTACAGGGGTGCCTTGATGGTGAGCTCAGGGAAGGGGAGAATTAATCAGAATTTCCTCCTGGGGAGAATTATTGCCTCTTCTTTCTCTCCAGGGAGTGAGGACATGTATGAATTCAGTGATATGTTTATTAATTATCTTACTTTTTGGATTCCTGTAGATGGTCTGAGCACCCTTAGGGATTACTATTACTGAATCACAGTGTTCTGGATTTTTTATCTTGACTCCTTAAAATGCAGTAATGTCTTGCTGGAGTATCAACTACTAACCTTCAGTTAGTCCTGTGCTAGTAACTTCTCCCCTTCTTGTCACTGTTTCTCCATATGACACATATCCATTTCATTCAACCTGCCTACCTAGGACAAGCAATGTGTCCACTTCATCATTTTTATTGCTCTCCTCAGTGGTGTCTCTAGTTTATCAATGTGCCTTCTGCAGAGGAGAGCCCTAATATATATATACTCTGACAACCTTGAGCTGAGTTTGTGTAACTGGGAATTAATCACCTCCATGGTCTCATTCACATCCTTCAGGTGCTGAATATCTTCTGTTAGATGCAATGTTCCCAATTTCTATACAATTCACAGAGTAAATAGTTCTCAACTCACAAAATTGCATATCCTGTGTTTAGAATAAATTAGATTGTTTTCTGTATGGAACAATCATGCCGGTCATTCATTTTCAGTCTTTCTGATAGTGTCCCATTGCCATACACTCCTCTAATTATTTTCCTTTCCCTGGCACTCCTTATCTGTACCTATCTGTTTGCATAATTTTATTTCAGTCATTTTTTCCTGTACCTGGAGAAAAATGGCTAAAAAGAAACTGCCCTGGATTTGTGCTCGTTGTTTAAATTTTGTTTCATGTAAGCTTACAATCTGTTCGCTGTTATAAGTGTGGCAATTTCCAGAGCCATACCCAATTATTCTCTGTAGATAAATCCTAATTTGACTGGGACAATAGTGAATAAGATACCACACCATGAATGTGGTTATTGCTTTCATCAGCTGTGTTATCTAACAAAGCAGGCAGTAACATGTCAGACAAGCATGTGTACTAAGGACTCAAGAAGATAAGTAGAGCGTGATGACAAAAGCTACCCTAGCAAAAAGTCTTAAATTCCTCCTGTCAGAGATCAAGAAAATAGTCCTTGCCTGTGTGTGACCAGAGCAAGAATTTGTGTGTTACTTACCTGAATTATAGGTATTTATATTAGCAATCCTTTTACTGGCGTTTTGCTGTTTCATAAGAGAGATGTCCTCTGTCTATCAAAGTTATAGTAACACTTCAATAGCGATCTCCTTTATTTATTTTAAATGTAGCTTTAAGTTCTTCTCTATGGATGCAAATACAAAAGTTATGCAAGGGCATATGCGTAGTATAAAACACTCCTTTGTGTGTGTGAGATGAGCACAGTGAAACTGAATAACAAAGTAGCTCTAGTGGCTACAGTTCTTGTGTTCAGAAAATACACAGTTGGAAAATAAAATTCTGCATATAGCATTTCCAAAACTTGCATCCCTTCTTCATTTCATCCCTCAAAAATAGTTACATTGACCCAGAAAACAGGAAGGAGATGAAAGAGGGGTACAGCATCAGGTAATGAAAAATGGTTTTGAAAAATATTTAGAGCTGTAGCTGATTCAACGTTGCATCAGTAAATAATTTCATCTATGGTATGGCAGTAATATGAAATGTCATAGTACCATCAAGCTGCAATGAATCTGGTAATCTTTGCAACTGATTCTGACAATGAAGTAACTGGCTGTCCTGCAAAACTGGGGTTCACTGAATTGACTAATTTATTGCTAGGAAGATTATGGCTTGACTGCTTTAATCCTTTCTCATTCCCAGTTTGTAGAAGGAATAATACTTTAGACTCTAATCCAGTCTATGTATATCCTCCTTTTAGGCTGGAGACATAGCAGGTTCTTCCACTTATGTCATTAATTCAGATGATTGGGAAACAAAGTAATTTTTCTCTTGTACTTTGACAATACATGTATTTGTCTGTCTTTAAAAGCAGTTCTGAACCGTAACTTATACTGGGAGGTACGTTAGAATGTTATCAGGGAATGATTCATAGCATTAGATATTACACTCCTGTTGCAAAGCATCTTCTCTGTTACATGTTTTTGCAGTGGTTGTTTTTTTTTTTTTTTCTGTCGCATTAATGTGAGTTCCAGAGGCAATGTATTGCATGCAGGAGTTGTTATAGAACATTAAGTCCATCCCATAATTAAATGCTCTATCTATTTTCTTGTAAACAATAAGACTATAAAAGAGGTAATAGAAAAAAATTATGTCCTGAGTGTAATGGTTTATACAAAATATGGCCAAAAGATCACAGCATTGCAGCCTGCTAGAAGCACCAAGTTCTTTTGCTTTGTCCTTAACCCCAAAGAGTAAAGTTAGTATCATCCATGGGCTTTTGAGCACAACAGATCGTCTCTTCATGGGTTTTGAGCATTGCATGGCAAGGATTCCCCAGCTAATGAAAGAAAGAATACATTTCTCTGGGTACAAAAGTACTTTAAAAAGGGAGTTTTGTAATCAATTTAAAAGCTAGTTCTGAATTAGTATTAGATTTTCCTTATGTTTAATTAAGTCTAATTAAACAATGCAGACATCTTCCTGTCACCTGTGGTGTGATTATGTTAAATATTTAATGTTTGTGAAGGATTAGACTGCACATCTAATCTATATCTAGCAATCTGTTCTCTCTCTGGAGTATTTTTTATTTAGTTCTGCTTTTGTATAATGAGTTGCATTTCAAAGGAAATTGTTAAATACTTTGGTGGGAAGGGGGACATGTCATGCTGTACTGTTTGGAGAGGAGAATATTGCTAACTAGGCATGCAGTGTGTAGGCTGTAGTGCACTGCCAAGTTGGTGTGGCAGCGATAGAATACTCTGCATTTCTGCAAGGAGATGGAAATAAAATCAAACCTTTCAGTTTGTTTTGGGAGCTTCAGTTATACCCCTTTCTACAGTGTAGCCAAATGATTAAGGACTTTGAAAATAAGAACACAGGGTTCACATTGAAAATATCCCTTGCAGCATGAACACATTTCAAGGTTGCGCATTTCTTAGACTTGTTTTCCCAAGGGGCTGTCAACTGTGTAATAGAAAAATGTATTTGTACATCTCTCCCTTTTTGAGACCCCCCTCCTCCTTCCTAATCTTTGCAGCGCTTCTGAAATACAAGAATGTCTATCTGGTCACCTCTTGCAATGAACCCATTTAAAGGGAGAGGCCAAGAGTGTTTGTCTGGGAACAATTGTTTTAGAACATGGATGTTTGCATCTGGTTCTAATAATCATCATCTATATCAAAATCAGCAAAAAATAATAAGAAGAAATCAGATTTTAATCAAAACTCTGTAAGTCTGCTGGAGAGCAGCCCCAGAGAAACTGTAGCTCTGGGTGCACCAGGCCCAGCACTGCTGCCAGGCAGGAAGGGATTGTCCCACTGTGCTCTGTGCTGGTGGGACCTTGCCTCAAGCACTGGGTGCAACCATATTAGAAGGGCATAAAATATTAGAGAATGTCCAGAGGAGGGCTATGGGAATGGTAAGGAGTCTGGAGGGTAAGACATATAAGGAGCAGCTGAGGTCCCTTGGTTTGTTTGGCCCAGAGCGTAGCAGGCTGGGAGGAGAAATTGTGGGGACTTGCAACTCCACACAGGGAGCAGAGGAATAGTGCTGGGCTTTGCTCTCTGGTGACAAAGACAGGGCCCAAGGGAATGGCATGGAACTGCATCAGGGGAAGGCTAGGTGGGACCGAGGGAAAGGTTCTGCCCCAGAGGACGACGGGAATCCTGCTCTGTGCCCCAAGATGCTGGAGCTTTTGGACACTGCTTGCAGGCACAGGTTTGGATTTTGGGTGGTCCTGTGTGTAGCCAGGAGTTGGACCCAATGATTCTTGGGGTTGCTGCCAACTCAGCGTAGTCTATGGTTCTGTGATAAGTATATTCTTACTTGTGTTATAACAAAGCATATAAAAATACTTCACTGATGGTTATTTGCATTAGCCGTTAAGGACAAAAGACAAATTCACATAATTATTTTTCAATTGGTTGGGTCTGTGTAATCATTTTTTCACATAGACCATAACAGTAAGAGCTATTTCTTATTTACAACTCAAGGAGAAGATCCAGCAAGTGGATTTTAATATGCAGAGTGAACTTTTCAAAATTAAATTAGCTTACATGGTGGCCCATAGTAAACTAATTAGCTGTTAGACTGGTGGCAGAAATAGTATCAGCTCTTTCAGGCTTCCTAACAAATGTTCTTAAATATTGCAAGTAAAGTTTTTCAATTGCATTTTGGTTAGGCAGACACCCATATGAAGGAATGCATCCTCTTTAGTCAAAACGAAAAGTTAATGTCATAAGAAGCAGCTAACACAGAAAATAACCCCCTAAAACATGCTGATCAAAAGCAAAGCTCAGTCAGATGGATAAGAGCTTTTCTTTACTACAGTTTAAGTAGCTTGAACATTGGTAGCTTTATGATCTCTTGATAAGCCCACATACTTTGATCTACAAAAACTGTAGAACGTTCAAGAGGACTTTATTAAATGAAGCTCAGTAGGGCAACCTGAGTCAAACAATGATACTCAAACAAATGAACACACTTACGGATACGGTGCTGGGAAGGAAGAGGAGGGCGGCTATGACTTGAACAGAGTCTTCCTGGCACCTGTTGAGAGGCAAGGTCATGTATATTCAGCAGCCTAACTGGCTTTTCAGAAGTAACTTTGCACTTATGTAAAATTAATAGGGTATTCATTATGAAATCCATGCAGTACCTTATTAAAAGTGCTCTGTCATTGAAAGTAGAAGGTGGAGGCTTTTTAAGCTGGGGTTTTGTTGCCCTCTAGTGAATGAGGTCAGCATTATGCGTGTGAAATTATTTTGATCACTGCATAATTAATGTGGACTGAATTGGTACAAAAATGCAGCCAAATTGCATCCTGTTCCCACTTGAATTGCTTAACCTAGAGATACTGTTCCTTACAATGTGTTTCTTCCCTGCCTGAGTTTTTTTTTTTCTTTTTTTTTTTTTCTTCTCCTGCAGTGAGAATGCATGATTGTATGGGTATCGTGATAAGGCAGGGTAGCCAGAGACAAGGAATAAATCAACTAAATGGATCTGCCCTACAGTCGCTTTAATACATTGGTATATACTTAATATGTCTCCTGAAAAGAATGTCTAATTATACTGTCATGGCACAAAATGCATTTTCAATAGTGAGATAAATTATGCCATCATTTACTTTCTGAGAACATGCTGAGATTTATGAAAGATTACAGCAAAATTATCATGCTGGGATAACAAAAAAAGAAAAAAAAAAAAAGCAAAATGCAGTTATCACTGGCATCGAGAAAGAAAGAAAAAATCCCAATCCTTTCAATAGTAGAAAAGATGAGTAGAATTGCTAAAATGTTATGCGGTATGAAAATATGCTACTATAGGATGAAATTCAGCATTACATTGAGCTTTTATTCTGACTTTGGTACCTGCTACAGTGTACCTGTTGGGGTCAGAAGAGAAAGTTGTTCCTGTCCTGGCTATAGTTGGAAGCCTCGGGGCTTAATTCTTCATTGATTAGAACTTGGCATTTTTGCTTATCTGGTATCAAATAAGTGTGAAGTAGTACGAAGCTATAGAGGAGCACATCTGAAAATATGAACGTACTCATACTGATCTTTACTCAGAACAGCTGCCAACTCAATGTAAACTGCTCTAGAACACCCACGGTGGTTTTAGACACACATATAATTGCTATGTGTATGTGTGACTTTAAATCTCCATGCTAAGCTTTTGCCAGATTTTATCTTCTTTTTTCTCATTTCTTTTTTAAAGAAATCTACAGAATTTGTATCACTTTATGGCAACCTACGCTGCCATTGCCATAATCTGCATTTAACATTACAAGCAGTAGGTGGAATCACTCCGTCTGCAGGCTCGCTGGAGGAGACATCAGGAATTTCATCAATTCCATCAGATTCTTCAATTTCAGAAAGATAAGCAGCTCTGTCTCCAGGGACTGCAGTGTGCATTTGAGTATCAGTGTGCAGTCCCTTGTGCATTTTTCTACATCACATGCAATCCAAAAATCAGAAAATCCTTCCATACACCCTTACAGTGATTCCTTTCTTAAAGTGATGCTTCTTTCACTCAGAAGCCCAGGAGTATCTCTTATGGACTTAATTCAGAGCCTGTTCTTCTCACAGGATTTTCTATTTTTATTTATTTATTTATTTATTCAAAGAAAAGAAATATCTTCCTGGTAAAGGCACCGTAGCCCCATATATATGTTTAGAGGATACAGTGCCAAAACAATGACTATTAAGAATGAAGATAGCCTACAAGGATATGGGACTGGGTAACCCAGTGAGGTCAATTAGAGGTTTGGATGAGGTTCACAGAAAGACAGCCAAGTCCTTTATTGACCACTCTGGGAGAAAAACGGAACTTAGAAGCTGGGAGATAAATAAAATGTTACGGTGTTTGCTGAACTCCATGAAAAACAGAGAGTGGGTAAAGATCAATATTCTCCAAATAGAAAAGGACAAAGTTAAGGGGAAAAGTATTGCTTTCCAAGGCACTGAGGTGTATACAAAATAGAGGCACTTGTTCTGAATTCTCCATTGCAGACCTATAGATAGCTCTGCTATCAGTCTAGTGAAAGCAGTGTGGCTTCCCCCCGTTACTCCCAGTTTCCTATGCAAAAAAAAGATGGTGATCTAACCCATAAACTTTTATGATGATTTGACTTGAATACATAATTTGGGGTTCTGTCATGACACCTATGAAAGTAGTCCAATAAAATTATTTGAAAGTGTAGGAAGTGTTGCTGGTTCTAAAATAACTTTTATCATCAGTAATCAGTGCTTACATTACTACCAAGAGAGTGAATGGGGAGGAGGTGGCTGGAGGAAATTTGAATCACATTAGAATTAGAAATCACAATTCTTATTTGCAATACATCAGATATACTCAGAACTCACCGAGCAGGCTCATCACTTCAAAATGAGTTTACCAACAAGACCCCACCAAGTATAATAACATGATGGCATCTTAGGGCAACCCAATTACAAAAAGAAATCTCTACGGGTATATTTGTATGAAGTTTAAATACAAATAAAACTACTAAACATATGAGATGCTGGTTAAATTCTCCACAAGTAATGCAGAAAGGAAGGCAACCTGTCTTTCAGTAAGGTGTTCCCTTCATTGGCTGCTGCTGTATGAGAGATTTCCAGCTAATCCTCCATGGTCCCATTCCATTTTTCCATCTATTGGCTGTTTTTATTTCCTCTACTATTCACTGTAACAGCACTTTCAGTAGTGTCACATGATAATAGCATTCACAGTAATATATGGTATACAGTTCATAGCCAATAATGTCACTACTTCCGTTTGTTTTGAAGCTTGTGTGATCTAAAACTAGAAATGTGAAATAAAAATGTATGTGTTATTGACTGTGATACTAGAACATGAGAGCAGCTTCTGATCTTTGCTGTGTTAATGTGAGTGTGAGGTAACAGTATTGACTTTGGGGCAATTCAGTGACACTTTTTGAAGCATAACTGACTTCAGTCCAGGTGCTTTTTATTGGCCTTGCTTGATGAATGCAGCATATTCTTGTAACCTGTAGCACCTAACATTGAATTGCCTTTCAAAATTTTAGCTCTCTTGCAGCCCCTATAAAACATTTGCTTGCAAACAAGGGTGATTGGCAGTTGTTTCCATTAGTGTATGTTATCAAACAACAATTTTTTTTTCTTTTTCAATATTTTTGTATATTTTTATAAGAAATTCACATCTGTCTTTTTCATACTTTATGCTTGCTCCCTATCATTTTTTCTCATATACTGAAGTTTCAAAAATATTGCTGGCTTCCTGTTTACATTCTATGTGAAAAATACTATAAATAGAAAGGATGTTCTTGAATCATGCTGTTTGAGAAATTTAACATGTTGTTTGTGCTTAATGTAAAATGTATACACACATATTACTGCGGACTTTGGAGAGCAGGTTGAAAACCTTTCCTAAATACATGGAAACTACTTTATTGGAATTATGTTGTTGTTGACAAAATGGCAGGAAAAGCAAGTCCTGTTGGGTTTTTTTAATTTCCTTACTCTACCTGCACATTCAATACAGAGGTGATAATTGCTGTGCATATTCACAGCTGGCACTGAATGGTAAGCTTTCTTTTAGTTGGATGTGTAGTCCACTGATATATTTGCTCCATTTCTCCAGTTTCATCAGATATGATTTGAGCTGATGTTTATATCTTTAAAATGAAAGTTATATTTTCTCCCAGGATGCAAATTAAATATTTTTGCAATTGAAACCCATTGATAAAATTTTCTCTGGACATAAAAAAGTGTTTTTAGAGTTAGGTATTTGCCCACTGCCTTCAGTAACGAAAGAACAAGTGAAGCAAATTTCAGAATTCAAGATCAGTGAGGACAGAAGTGATCTGATCAATCTGAAGCTCTCCATTTGCAAAAATCTTTGTCTCAGGAGGTAATAAACACCTATAACAAAAAGAAATGGATGCCATCTTTACACTATGGCTGATTAGGTTTTATTTAAGCATTTCTAGGCAAGCATAGCTTTAAAAGAGATGGAAATCCTGAATGCTTCCGTTCTCGGTAATCTTTGCTTTCATTTTTTTAAAAAAACAACTTTTCAGTTTCTTTATGTTTATTGAAACATATTTATTTATTAAATTGAATGAAATTTATGCAGAATAAATACTAGCTGTAGTGCAAAAGGACCTATTGAGATCAAAGCCTATAAGAAGAAAAGGAAAATGGTTGTGTTAATAAGATCTGGCTTCATTTACAACACATCTGCGACATGAATCACTAGAAAAACTGCTTTTTACCACTACTGAATGGACTTAAAGCAGGACATTACAAGCCATAGAGATATAATTCATGCATTTCTGTTTGTTTGCAAATGGCTTTCAATACAATGAGTAATTGAGGAAGTCATAGCTGAATGTGTTGTTTCCAACACCCACATAGCACTTATTTTCAACCCTAGCTGAAAAATGTCATCTCATCATTACTGAACTTTTCTGTCATGGTTGCTGTAGAGCTTTCACAGTCTGCTGCGTGAAGTCTGGGTGACCCGCAAATTGTTCTCTATTTCTTGCTGGTGGGAATAATGGGGTGAGAGCTTGGAGTTGCTTAATTCTTTCAGGTTCTGTAATTCTGAACAATGTTGTGTATTCTCATCGTAGATCTATATAGCCCACTTTGATTTTGTCATTAAAAAAAGGTACCTGAATATAGACAGTATTTGGATTTCCCCATGCACACTGCCAGGAGTTCTTTCTCTGGGAGGCTGTGGGAAAGATTGTTATTGTTGGAAAGAATAATGTTCAAGGAGGAGTTCTATTGTGTTTATTTGTACTGCCTTTCTGCAGTATTTATAAATCCTTTTCTGCTATTTGTTCTTCCTTCTTATTGCTGATTCTAAGGTTATTTTGTACCTTGTGCACATTTTTTTTAATTAAAATTCTAGGGGAAAATGTTACTCTCAGCTATTTTGGAGTAAATCCAGAATGAACGCTGTCATGTAGCTTCATTCATTTCTGTAATGCTTTGTATCAATGCTTTGAGCCAGAGTCCCTGCATAACATGGAACTAAAATTCTAAACAACAAAAAATATTTCAGTGAAATGTTTTTCCTTTTTTTTCTCGTTAATCAAAATAACATGTTTCACAGGAAAACAAGCTCTGATCATTCTGTTTGTGAAAAACTGAAAATGGATTACGCTGTTCTAAAATGTAAATCCCTGAAACCTGAATGACACATTTCAACTACCCACAAATCACATACTCTTTCCCAATAAACTTCTTTTCTAGTTTTTGTTTTGCTTCATTACAAAAAACTAAAGCCTGTCAAAAACTCAGAATGACACCTACAACAGAAAATCAGACTGCTGCCCACCCCTATTAGTTTCTATAACAGTCTTTAACTATGAGGAGGAAAAATGAAGCATTAGACATAAAGCTGTTTCAGTGACAAGATGCATCTGAATTTCTGTTTTCTGATGAATAAGAAGAGTATCTTTGATTTTTGCCTTTGCTGCTTTCCAGTTTTCTGACAGTTGTTTCTTTGTTTTCTTCAGCCGCAACAGAAATATAAACTCTCTTGATTTAAAAATTGCAAACACTTTTCTGTGTATATGTGATTGTGCACACACATGCTATTATGTCATTTTTTTGTGTGTGATACCAGTTAAAAGCATGTACATATCAAGGCTTATGTTTTCATCTGACCAAGCCTTAATATGTATTTATAATAAGAAGGTGTGTGTGTTTTTCAGCAGAGTTTTTTGCTCCCTCAGAGAAGTAACGGGTTGGTGTGTGTCATACTTGACAGATAAGGGAGGAATTCACTCAAATAGGATCATCAAAACCAACATTCTTTGTCAGAACAGGCTTCATAGATAACGTGCATCAGCTTTAACTCTGACAGTGTGAGTGTATCCTCCAGTACTGGTTTCCACTTGTTTCATCCAGATTGCCTGATAATAATGAATAAATCATAGCCCTGTATACATGTTCGTATGCATATATATGTATGTGTATTCACATTTATACATAATTCATGCCTTAAACAACCATTTTGTTGTGGCACAGAGGTCATATGTCAAAGTATTGGTGAGCTACACAGACACTGCTCTTTGCTTGACCTAAATGATTAATCAGGATTCAGAATCGTACAGATCATCTCACTTAGTAAGAAAAATAGATTAATGTAGGCTATGTTAATACAGTCTTGTTTTTCTTTTCTATAAAGAACATTCAGAGTTCATGATAGCCACTGAGAAGTTCTTTTGCTTATCACTCCTGTCTGTTTCCAGTCATTAATTGGCCCCAAATTGCTCATTAAGTTTTTCTTAGCCTGCCAGTTCTTCTAAGCTGAATGCAGTGCTTTCTCCTGCATCCTCTCCTTGGTTCTCCTGTCACATAAATCTTCATAAACAAGAGTCATTGCCTTTCTTTCCACATGCCTTTCTTTAAAGCAGTGGCACCAGCCAGGGTTTGGATTTTCTTTCAAATTACTGATTGTATACAGAGTCATAAATTGTTGACATATTTCCTCTTATTTATAAAATACATTTGAACAACATGAACAAAGCAGGAGACAGGTTTTGCCTGGAGCTCCTTATATTGGGCAGCTTTTATACCACCTTGCTTCAGTGATATTTAACCTCCATTTGCTGTAGTACACAAAATTGATAACTTCAGTGTAGCATTCAGCCTCTGTGGTTCCATCCTCATATGGCCTTCAGCCTTCCTTCTCTGTTCCATCTTCCTTCTCTCCACAGGATAAGAAAAAAACACTGTTTTATAAATCCCTGTGCAAATCCCTGTTGTTAATTTGCAAGCTATAATTTACACAGCACTGCAGCACTTCAGTACTGAAGCACCTGAAAGAAAAGAAAAAAAAAACTGGAAATGTTTCCAGTTTTGTCTGGAAATTAGTTGACAAAACTGCGGGAGGCAAAGTACAAATTTCTATATCGTTCACTGATAAAGAAGAGAATTTTATTTCTTAATGTACAATTAGTCCCAGACCAAGTACCCTTCAGATGAGATGACAAGTGAGTTTTTCTACTTTATTATTTCTTCATTATATTTGAAAAGCAAGAGATGGTCATTTGAACAGTTCTAGTCTACCTTGATCTCCCCAAAATGTGGGCTGGTTAATGACACTTCGAAAATGCTGAGACTAACACAACTTGAGTGTACTCTGGGACATTTGTACCCATCAGATTAAACCTGATTACTGTCAGATATTATGCACTCTTGGTGGCTGAGGGCTACTGTGGGAGATTATTCACTTAAATGCATTCAAGTGTATTGGAAGGGAAGATAGAAGAGATACATTTATCAAAGGTGGACTTTGTATTTCTGCTTAGGCACCAGAATGAGGGCTTGGATTTTCAAGGAGTTTGAATACCTGGTAATTTTTTTCCACTGCACCAAATTTGGATAAGCACATCTTTTCAGAAACACAGCCCTTTTGCAGGTGTCTGTCTGGAAGATGAATTCTTTCAAAAAAATTTTATCAGTCACAGATAATAGAAATTATCTGAACCCTTGAAATGCTGAGCTTTTTCTATCCATTCTCACAGATGTGTACTAGATTGCTGCAATGCCTGTATACCCTGCAGGCACAGCATGCGCACCTCTCACCTGGTTGGTTCACCAACACTGAGCTACACACAGACAACCCCTAAGCCACTGTAGCTGCTTCACCTGACTTAAATTTAGGCTGTCCAGCTGACAGGAGTTTGCAAAATGATGCATTGAATGTTGTGCAGATAGAACTAAAGATGGATCTCTTTCAAATGATTCCTAACCTCACCTTTTTCCTAAAAATATTCTGTGTTGTTATTAACTTATATTAATGCCACCATCTGGTCTTCCTTAATGACATGTGCCATTAATCAGGGCTGTTAAGTTTAGCTACATGCCTATATCTTTTTTGACCCTGGCTGGCTGTAAATATCATCACTGTATATTGCCATAGGAAGTTGTGTAAATCATTCAACCAGTCAGTCAGCAGTGTGAGCTGTTTGCTCTGAAATCCAGCACTCAATGTGGATTTCAAAGGGCAGGTGCAAGTTAAAGCAGAGTAAACAGAAAAAAATCTACACCAGAAGAGAAGTGGTTCAATAGCGAGCTGCTCTTTGAAGAGAGGGACCTACTGCTGAATCCAGAGCTTGTTGAGGTCAGTTGGTGTTTTCCTTATAACTCTGTGACCTTTAGATCACATTCCTAGAGATCTGTCAGCTTTGGGCAATTGCCATTTCCCCCCTCCAACACAGGATTGGAAGGAAGCTGTGGTCAAATCTACCAGCAGTTCAAAGTGCTTTCATTGCCACCAGATCTAGTCTCATCAGAGTCAAGAATATTATTAGATTGAATTATCTAACTGGTTAACAAGTTGTGTATTTAAGTAAAAATATATTAGATTGAATATATGGAAGGACTTCATTTGAGATTTCAATATGCAGCGTGAGCAACTCCCCTTTCGGTTTTTGACCAATAATGTCCCAATTGAGAGTTAGTGGGAAGTGCCAAGCAAGCAGTGCATCCATCCCAGAGCACGTGAACCTCAATAAACTGCAGTTAGTTTGTATGAGCTGCCCAGAACTCACCAGTAGGATTTCAGATATAGGACTAGGTTTGTGTTTGGTTTTATTTGTTTGATTGGTTTTTCTTGGAGGGAGGAAAAGTAGGCTTAATTTATGGTCATAAACTTAGCTAGTTTAGAATTGTTTGGCAAATCCAATACAACCCTTGCAAAGCTTGTGAAATATCCAACTGCTTGAGATTGGAACATCTACAGTAACAAGCAACGAATCAGGACAGACTGACCAGGGTGTTAAATAAATTCATAACAAAGCCTGTTGCAGGTTTTCTGAGCTTTGGAAGAACAGCTGACAAGGCAGGTTAATAGCAGCTGTTATTGTTTGATTACAGCAATGCTTTGAATGCAAAGGGCCTACTACTTTGCCTTGCTGTCTCCTCAGGAAGTAGCGTTTTGGTCTTCATATCCTTGCTTGTGAGAGCTGCTGAGCAACTTTATTTCCATATTACTTTACAATGTCCCCTTTCCATGGGGAGATGGTTTTATTTTGACAGAGTGCTGTAACACTCAAGAACTCCTAATATCTAATGTATAGAAAAGGTCATGAATTCATACTCACTCTGGGATGAATGTTACAGTGTATATGCAAGAGGTGAATGGCATTTGTGTTATGTGACACTGCTATGGAAGACAGTAAATCATAAGATGTTACTTCTCACCTTGCAGAAGTTCTAACATGGATATGACATTTCTTTTCATGGGATAATCCAATTAGAGGCAGGGAAGGCCAGGTCACACAGAAATGGGCTTCCCAAAAGCTAGAATTACTCCTCCAGGGTACTTGAGGTACCTTTTGAGACAGTTTTTGCAGAGAAAATCAGTAAATACTTGGCTGTCTATCACTGGCTCTTTGTGTAGTCATAATGAAGCTTCCTCTTGACATCTGATTATAAACAAGCAATTGCATTGCCACTTCTGTTAATAAAAGTTCCTGTACTGCTCTTAGTGCAAGTCAGGCCCACACTGCAAAACTGGTTAGGCAGTTGGGGAAACCCATGAAATCATAGTTGGGGTTTGGAGGTGTATATCATTTTCCTTTCCTATGCTCTTCTCCTTTACCCTTATCTTGCTGTAAGAGAAGACAGGCTAATCTTAAGCCACAGCTACTTTTAACAAAGCTGGCCAGCACAATTTAGTCACTGTGGCAGGGAATATTCCAGCACAGTGTGGCTTGACCTCTTTGCCTCCCAATGTAGAAAAGAGCAGGCTTTGTTCTTGGTTGCTTCTAAATGAAACTGCTTTGCTCCTGGGAAACTTAGCACTCCGTGAAGTCCTGGGAACTGGTAAATAGCAAAGCTGTATGTATTTCAGCTGGAGAAACAGGGGTGGGCTTAAGTGTAAAGGCCAATTAAGTGTACAGAAGAGAGGGACAAAGTGTGAGGGAAAAAATACTAGGGACAAATATGCTTGCATTAGTTGAAGAAACTGCCACACTTGAAAAAGAAGAAATGGGCTAGGTGTTTTTTATTCAGAGATGGGTTCTTGGACAGGGCTGACCATCTTTCTAGCCAACGACTTTCATTTTTACTTTTGCTGCTAAATTTGATAAATAAATCATAGATCAGAAGGTGAGCTGGAACAGGAAATAATGATTTATATCCTTTTTTTCCATCATTTTTACTGATGGCTTTTTTTTCTGTTCTTGTCATCTTCCCTTCTTTCTTCCCCATCTTCCTGCTTTTTTTTCCATGTGTATTTTGGATGTTTAATATTAGAAAATCATCTAGGAGATATAGGTGACCTTGGACCTACTGGGTTGCATTTTCTATGAATGCTGCTGGCAGAGTAATCACCCTTTGCACCTTACTTTCACTACCTGCAAAAAAAGGTTTAGGGTATTTGACCCATGATTACAATGTTAGACTCTTCTACTGGAAAAGTGGTGCTGCTCTTATTTCATTGACCATTCACTTGAGCAATATGTCCTAATGTTGAAGACAGGTAAGGAACTATTTTAATTGTAGTAGATCAGTCATTTAACATTAGCCTCAAGATAGTTGCAGGGCTTTAGAGAATATTTAAGATTGGTAAAATCAAATTAGTATATGAGGACTAATTACTGGTTAGTACACATCCATCTTACCAACATTTCAGTTAAGCAGAAAAAAAATTGAAGTGTGCCCTAGCTGGCTCAGATTGCATTCATTTCTTCTATTTTATTTCAAAAACTTGGAATTTTGCTTCATTTTTGTCTTAGTTTGCAACATATTCACCTTGTATTTAGAAACTGAAGACCCTTAATAAACTGTTCAATCCTCCTTGCATCTTTTACAACAATCAGCCTTTTACAACATTCAAACTACTGTAGTGACCTGAAGATAAAAGGGCTAACAAAGGCTTGGAAAGCTCAGATTCAAGCTCTCGTTTTTATATGATCATCTTTTTTTCCTGAAACAAATGGGAACAAAAGGAAACTACTGCCAGAGGCAATGTGCATCACCAGTTGCAGTGCATGTCTTCACAGATAGTTTATAAACAAATTATTCAAAGGTTGTTTTTTTTTTTCAATATATATATATATTTGGAGGGTTTTCTATCATGCATTTGAATCCATGCTTGATAGTATATGAAAAAAAATTACAGAACCCAATGATAACATATTTACCTTTAGCAAATAATTTAAATGAATTTAGTTGTGGATATAGAATAACAAAGAGCTACAAAGAGTACTAACCAGTGAGTAGAACAATTGGTCTCTGGGGAAGAGATTCAGGGTTTGTCTTTTACATTTAGAGCAAGTATATATCATTCAGAAGTGAAATGTATGGTACTTACAACACAAGTTGATTGGATAGTTAATAACTTTGACACTCAGAAGTTAACAAAAGAAAATAGATTGCATTTCTAATAGCAGTTAAGAGGAATAATTGTTGTATCTAACGATTAATTGAACAACGTGCCAAGCAATATCAACGTCAAAAGGAAGGTAAATGGCAAACAAGTAAATGAAACAATGAGAGCTTTTAAAGTTATAATACTTTATTTGGAAATAAATGAACTTGGCATTATGTAAGAACTTGTTTACAAAGAAAAATTCATCAGTGTAAATATATTGGTATAATTATGCCTTTCAAAGCAACATAAACTGCAGAAAGAGAAGGCACTGATTGCAGAGTAGGATTCTCCATATGAGGCATTATGCAATTCCAACTACTGCTGTGGTTACAATGGTTAACCTGCCCTTGAAGACAAGCCCTAAACCCATTTGGTAAATGTTCCGTGTAGCAGGCTCTGTGCTCTGAGCACTGGGCTGTGGCCTTTTGGAACACGTTTGAGCAGGGTTGGATGTTGTTCCCAGCTCACCTCTGCCTGGCAAAACCAGGCTGGAGTGGGATTGATGCAAAATCAACGATGAACCATATTGTTGTTTGTGCTCTAATGCATCATGTGGTAAAGTGGCAGGCTGATACAGTAAATATCATTTAGATGTATTCAGTTTCACAATACATAAAGCAAACCCCCTGTTGCCATATTTTGCTATGACATTTTTTGCAATTGTAGTAATATAATTTTTTAACATTCTCTAACCTGCTTGCTAGGAAAGAAAATAAGCGTCTGTTGTTCTCTATGCCATAATTAAGTTGATAAATAATGCCTTGATGGCATTCAAATATAGAATTTAACAATGAACTTAAAGAGTCGGTAATTTTCATGATTCAAGTTTTGATAAGTTAAACTTGAAACCCAATTCACTGGGAAACAGTGAGTAAAAGGAAAGATCTAGCAATTCTTCCACGAGCACCTCACTTGCTTGGCTATGAATCAGTAAAACCGCATTCTCATGAATGTAGAGTAACACTTTAAGTGGGAAAATTCAGATGTAATGCATGAAAAAAAAAAAAAGCACTAACACAGCTTACACCAGAATAGTGTCAATAGTTAGACTTCGTAGGTGTTTCTGGGTGTACTTAACCTCCTAGAGAAATTGTAGTATGATTTTCAGTGAGTGTCCAAGAAAGCAACTGTAAAGTCTGCATCCAGTGTATGTGTGTAAGCAGTTGCAATGCATGCAGTTGAGCAGAGCAGCACCAACCTGTGCATATAGAAGTGTTCTGCATCTGCAGAGACTATAGCCTCAACTTAAAGGAGCCTAACATCAGTATAGCCTGTAGAATATTTTATGGTTTTAACGCACATATGTACTAGGGGGATTTAAAAAAAAAAAAAAAATCTCTGTAAATGTAAAAAGATTATAGGTGTTCATGTACACTATACTTTACAAGAAGAAAATCGATTTTTCATTCCTCTGTGGCAGCTTGCGATGCAACTAGAATATTACCTGAACTAAGTAAACAGAATTATCTTCTAACTCGAATAAGAAAAATGTAGCAGGAACTCTTTATCTCTCTATTTTCAACTTTTATTATCTAAGTTTGACTGTGATTTAAAAGAAAGAAGGGAGAGGTAAATGAACTGAACACAGAATTGTTCTGAAAGAAGCTAAAATGAGCCCTGTGAAAGGCCTCTGGAAGGTTCAGAATGGAAATGATTTTCAGTTTAAATTACTTTTGCAGAATAGGAATGTGGCAGTCAGGAAGTTTCAGTGAGAAGTCCATTCTCTTTTCTTCTTCCTTTTTTACCTTTGTTGGTTTGTGTTTGTTTGAATTGCCTATGGTCCAGGCTGATAAATACCTGTTTTCAGTGTTCTCTCCCATGAAACTGCTCTTGGAGTAACTGAGCATGTCACACAAGTTAAAAATTATTCTTCTCTAACACATCTGTAAACATGTTGCATTTTGTTTTAACCCTTTTTACATGGATTTTGAGTGTTGGGTACATTTCAATGAGTGATACAGGGAGATGTACAACTCAGTGACATGAATAGTATTTTGTTTCAAATTAAGAATGCAGATTCTTTTCTTAGTAATATAAACAATAATAGTTGCATCAGAATTAATGGAACTGCAGCAGAGTATATCAGTGGAGTGTTTTACTTGGGAGATTTTCCATATTGATCCTTACCTCACATTCTGGAGAAACAGTCATCTTCTGCGATGATCAATTATCTTGTGCTGCACATAGCTGAAAACGAATGAAAATTCCCACTGTGATCAGATGACCTTCACATGGAAGCACTTATAGCTTCTTTTCTTCTGAATGTGTAAGCAGAAATGTCTTAATCATCTTTAATTTTACATTATATAGTTTCTCCTTCTTTGCTCTCACTTATAAAATCCAGCTACAAAACCTGACTTCATGAGCTTCGTCCTGCTTTAGTGAGGTCTACATTCTCATATATTCTCAATAAAAACATGAAAATATGGTTATCATTTTTCACTGTATGTTGGAACAAAAGTAAATGTCATGCTGATTCTATACATGCAATATAATAGTAGTTCTCTTGCTTTCTGAGTTGAATGATTCTACAGAAAAGGTGCATGATTGCCACACATAGTGTTCACCAACTATTTTGGGAACTGCTCTGTGCTCTTAACCTTATGGACTTAAGAATAACTAATGTTCATTTTGTGCATACAGAATTTCTTAATGCTTCGCTTTTTTTATATACTTCCAGGTTTAATTTTAATTTAAGATCTTTAGAACACTATTGTTTCAGTTTCTGAAATTTCTAGGTGGTAATTTCACCTCCTGGAGCTTATATTGTTTCGTTTTGTGTCTTGGAAATAGCTCTGAGTTGATGTGAAGGTTATAACCGGTATGAAAAAGTATTCTTATTGAAACTCACCCTAGAAATATTGTTTGATTTTTTTTTAATTTATTTTATTTTGAGCTCTTTAATATGTTTATGGAGTCAGCAGAAGTTTATTGTGTGAACTTATTTATTGGTTGCCAGTGATCTTTCCTGGAAAACGGATGGCATTTCTGTTTTGGTAAGACTGATCTTGTCTTGTTTTTTAAAGACACCATCTGCTTTCCCGTGCTCCAAAGAGCACTGTGGTGTCCAGCGGGATTTCTATCATATGTTTGCCTCCTTTTCTGAACATCTGAATATTTTAGAGAGCAGCTAAAGGCAAAATTCCTCTTCCTAAAAGGTGCATTGCTTTATATATTAAAATCATATGGAAATACTTGAGGTTAAAGTTATTATAAATCTCATACTTTAAAATTTGATAATGAACACTTAGTGTACACTCATTAAAAGCAATTTTCAGTAATAGAGTCATTGCAAGTAAATTAGGCAAACAGTGGACACATTTTCTGAAATGGGAGCTTTGGATCTGGATCTCTAAATATTGCTCAGATAAATACTCTGAAAAATTCCTCTTAGTATCACCATTCACATTCACATTTTTAAAAGAATAAACAAAATCTAGCTTTATTCAACTGTGAATTCTATTGACCTGATTGAGCAACTTCTGTTCCTGTGTAAATTCATTACTTGCATGCTAATTACAACAAAAAACCTTTCACTGGGATCTCAACAGGATATGGGTGAGGATTTTACTGAAATTTTACTTCCTTTACATCGAACTAATGTCCCCATCCTTTTCAGTCACCAGTAGTAGAGCAAATGCTTGGGTGATGCATGTGCTTTAGTATCTTGCTGAATTTGAAATTTGGCAACTACTGGGAGTACTAATCTGAATGCAGATTAGTACATGCAGATGCTTAAAACTAGAATTATCTGAACCATAGAAACATAGAAAAATGAAACATAATTACTTTCCCAGTCTGAAGTCATTCTGTGTTTCAGAATTGAAACATGAACACTGTTGTACTTGCCACCTCAAATATATATATGGCAAACTTATGTCAAGTCCTTTTCTGTGATTACTAACTTAATGCAGTGTAATGCACTGTAGAAGATCTGAAGCAGTGGCTAAAGCATCTGAGTGGATTGTCAGCATAGCTATTTCCTTAACAAGGCTTCTAAATTCACTACACGATTCTCACGTATTTTTTCTTTGTTTCTTGTATGCTCAAAATGTGTCAGATGTCATTTCTAGACTGATTTTGTGTGTGTGAAAGATGCACAACACGAGGGACAGCCAAGCAAATGTATTAATGGATGTAGCTATATTGATGAGTAGCTGTGTCTGGTGTTCAATGGCATCAAGCTGCATTCCCCATGGATAATCACAGGAAATGCCATCTCAGCCCCATCTGTTCACATTTACAAAAATAAGGAGTTTACAAAAATAGGAAGTTGCATACCTGCCCTGTTTTATGCACTTACTTATACCTCATAATGTGTAACATCTTGCTTTATGTACAGTATCCTCAACATTTCACCCTCTTCATGCCATGTGCATTGCACATGCCCTTGTGGCATTCTACATTTTCTGTATGTAGATGTACACAATTCTGTAGAAAGAAGTATGCCCACATAGCACATTAAAAACAAAAAACAGTATTTGCTGCATACCTTAAAAGCTAATCTCTGAATTAAAACTGCTCCGGAGAAACAAAATACTAAATAATACTTAATTCTTCCTCATTGCCTAGAATGGAATTAAATCAGAATGTGATTCAAACGTGATCATAATACAATGAATTTAAACCCTATTTTATCCACTATGAATAAAACAGATTATTCCTATTAAGGTGTGACATAGCCACATAACATTAATATATGTTGTTTGATCCTTATTTTTACTGCAACTGTTAATCAAGTGATTAAGAAGTTAAGTAGGATATATATCTGTTTAGTGATGTTCTGTCAACAAGTGCTATTGAACACAGAGATCCTGGCTGAATACTGTTCCTTTTAACTTTTCAGGTCATGCCACTCCTGTCTATCAGACAAATACAATAGGAATTACTCAATTTAACACCATTTCAGTTCTAATTGAATTCCATTTGCTAAATCCTGAATAAATACATTACAACTGCTGCTTCGGTCAAACAGAGAGAAATAGTCATCTTTTAATGACTCCCCTGTGGGTTTAATGCCTATCCTATCTGTTAGAATAATGATTCCTACATCACTGGAATATATTTAAATGATAATAGTTATTTAAGCATGCCAACTCTTTATACAGTAGATAAGTATTTTTAATTTGTATTTATGAAATCAAAAGGCTGGCTAGAATAACTAGTTACTCATTTGTCTATTTTCTAGAGTATCTTGGTATCAAAGCAAAGCTACAGGATTATGAAAGAGTTTTATATTTGCTTTTAATACCAGTTTTCAGTGGAGAAAAAGTATCCCATTGAGGATAGGATTTATGTCAACAAATACTAATATCTACCATGTAAATGCACTCCCTGCTCATCACCCTTGATAGTCTGTGGAGGACAATAGGCCACCTACATGTGATTCATCTGTTTGGACAGCAGAAAAGCTTAGATTAATGACTCCATGAATGTGATCTCATGAGAATTCAATTCAAAGATATTTTCTCAATTATAGGCATCCAAAGTTAGGTGAGATGACTCCCACTTAGGATCATAAATGAGAAGTTCATTTGTTGACATCAGTAAGCTTACCTTGCAGAGAAAGTTAAATACCTTATAAGGTATAAATTTAAGGGAAAAGAAGCAGTGAAAATGCCTTACCTGAACAGAAACAAATAAAACCAGAAAAAGAAATCTCATTTGTTTCAGATCAGTTGAATACTTCAACTCAAAATGACATCATTTCTTTTTCTTTCTTTTCATATAAACTTTTATCCTTTAATACCGCTGATCTCATTAATGTATCTGATAGACCAGTGGTCAGGCATTCACCTGAAGTGTGAGAAACCGCACTTCCTGAAACCTTGCTATGAGATAAGCAGGAGAAATACCCACATGTCCCTTCATTAGAAATGAAAATCTTCATTACTGAGACATGGTCAGCACACAGCCTTTTATACCTTGTAAGTTTCGTGAATGGTCACCGAAGCCCCAATTTGTTTTCTAATGCAGACCAAGATATTAGTCAAATCTGACTCACAATGCTGAAAAATTTCAGTTCTAATTATTTTTTTTTTGAATAAACTTCTCACAACCTCCCACTCTCTCTGCCTCCAAAATTCCATCTTTAGCACAGATCTTGTGGAACAACATAGATGATGAGAAAGCACGAATCTAATATAAATCATGTACTTTGCAGAACTTCTTTTAAATGTAATGTGTTAAACAAAATGGTCTTAAATATATGCTCTTGAAAACATATCAATACTAGATGATTTCTTCAGGGCTGTGTGCCAATTAAATCCATTGTAGCTTGAGTTAGAAAGAGTAGGTTGAAGTTTCATCCAGGATATGAAAGACTCTAGCTACAGAAGTGGATTTCATTTCTTTGAACAAATGTGGTCTACTCTGTGGGTAAGACACCAAACACAAGAAACACCCATTCTTGCTTTGCAGTATAATTCCTGTGTGAGCCCTGCTCCCTTAACCTCTCCCACCCAATTAACCAGCTGCTGATATTTGTGACTTGATAGCAACATTTTATGAGGAACCTCTTTGCCCTTTCTGGTGTAGTAGAGGCTGACTCTCAGCAATGAAGAGTTCAAAGCTTTGTGTTCTGTTTTGTCTCAGAAAGTTGCCTCGAACATTAAATGAGTAGAATGAATGCTGTAGTTGAGAGTGTTCGCTTATCAACCAGAACAGAGGGAAGAGTCGCTTCTCCCACTACCTTCAGGCATGCTGCTTTTTCTGCTTTTTCTTATTTTCCACTCCTCTTCTTCTGCACTATTTTCCAAATGTTCAAAAACTCCTTTGATTTTTGTTCTACCCTGAAGAATTTTTAATATTTTACAAATTTTCTGAATGCAGATCCCTAGCAGGATATAATTCACTCCGAAATCAGCTAGAACATAATTATGGCAAAAATATCCTGTATCAGGAAATAGATGTTATGAATTGGAAGATGTTTGATCTGTTCCATGCGATTCATTCTTTGTTGGAGATCCAGCTTAGGCCTTTCAAGCTCCAAGTTTAAAGGTGTGTAGATGGCAGAGTGTCTTGAGTTCTCTCTGCCTGTGTACAGCTTGCTGACAGCTTTCCACTACCAAAGGATAGTTGTTTTAAAATATATTCACAACTCACTGAAAGTTATATGTATTTCTTAATCATAGCTGTCAGCAAATATACACCCTGTGGTGTGTTGTCACTAAGGTAATCCACAATGAGTAATGAAAATACATTTAGTTTGGGGCTCTTAACAAGTAAAGGAACTCAGCAAGAAGTTCTGAAGTTTGACTTTGATGAACAAAATATTGAGCTGGTGATGATATCTGCAAAGACATCTGAATGAAAAGAATTCTGATGCTAAGCTTATGCTGATTTTACAATCCTCGTGGACTATCAGCCAGCCCTGTCTTTATGTTTCCCACATGTTGGTAGCCATTTCTCTCTTAGTTTACTCCAATTCTGTTCCTTGTTCAGAGTCCCATAACTTCTTTCAAGACTGCGCTAGAAATGGTATGTTAAATATTCGTATTGATAGCATGCAGTTATTAAGGGGTTACTTGTCAAGGGTTACTTGTCACCTTTAAGGGAATGTTGCTCGGCTTTATGTTTTCTAAGTAACTAGGTTAATGTGATTTTTTTTAAGTGATATTTTCCCCTTTAGCTATTGTGGTACATTTATGAACCCTACAAAGTCCTACTAATAGCTCATATCAAAACAAAATCTTCTGTGTTGTTTTCACACCTGGTACTACCATTGCAGTCAACAAAAGGGAAAAACATGCAGTGATTTTACCTCTTCAAGAATTAAACACTGAAGTGAGGTATTTAGAATCATCTGACCATACTATTTGATCTTTAATAACATGTCCAACTGGTGACAGTGTACTTATGAAGAACAGACAGGAGATAGTATATGGGCAGGTGTTCAAAGGATCCCATTTAAATTGTCTACCTTTATTTCTTCTGTTCCTAAACTTCTAAAATCAGTAACTAAGATTTTAAGAGATGGCAAGTTGCAATGTTAAGTTTTGTCTTATGTTAGAACATACATGTTTTCATTTTCTATTGTTTTATTTTATTCTTTTTTTCTTTCTTTGTCCTTCCCATTTTCTTTCCTCATTATTTTTTGCTTTTGCTTTCCATATTCTCCTTTGTATTATTATTTTTTTCCCTTTCCCCTCTTTTTTTTTCTTTTCTTCTCTTTCTCTTTGCTTTTCTTTCTCTCTGTCTCTTTTTTTTCTTTTTTTAACCACTGTTTTTTCTTTTCCCTTCTCAGGGTGACCTTAAGCTAATTTAATCTATGTAGATAAAAAAGCCCATCTTCTAGCTAATGAAAAGATAAGATAAACCCACACAGATTTGAGGTGTATGATACAGTGTTATGTGCTTACAAACAAAAATGTGTTGGCAGCAGCCCAAAAGTGTCCTAGAAGATATACAGAAAGAGAGATAGACAGGTAGAAACAATTTCTGATCAAGACCTTTTGTACTAGGAGCTGAAGTTAATAACATCTTATATCAAAATCAAGCATTGATCCTCAGGGTGGAAGATGTATTCTGAAAATGTTTACTGATACTTACCTCTGTGCTGCCTTGTAGGGAAGTAGTTCAAATTTAGTAGCATGGGAGCTATTCATAAGTACAAAAATGTAAGATCACACCTTGGAAAATTAAAGTGCTAATCAATGATTGTTCCATTTTGAAGTTAGCGTAGCTACATGTGGCCAAGCAGTACTGTTTTATTAATGAGAACAAATATGTGTATTTATTGTAGAATGAGGAATCTCATTTAAGAATGAGTGAGGAAAGGACTGTTTAAAGCCAGCACTATGCAGAACAGGGCTGTATTTCAGTTGTACCCACAGTTATCACAGCTGCAGGTGATAACATAATCATATCTGTACCAAAATTTCAAGGATTCTTCCTTGTAACTGAGTGCAGCACAACCTGGATACAAAATAGAATCCAGTTTATTGAAGTTTCCATGCTGTACGATTGATCTAAAGAAGGAGTGTCCAACCCATGGCCCATAGGCTGCATGCAGCCCTCGACAGCTAGCAATGTAGCCCTGCAAGATCACTGACTTTTAACATTATGATGTGATTTTTAGCAGTATTTTTCGTGACTCAGTTACACATAGCTTAAGCATGGGCTGTGCAGGTGACGATGGAATGCTGTGCGGGGAAGGGTGCAGAGCAGTGCTAACTCCACCTCACACACCCACCACACATATTTAGTCGAAGTGCAACCCACGTGCTTTGCATGTTACGTGTGCTTGTGCCTCTTGGTGAGTATAACATAGTGATTGCCAATATTTTAACCTACAGACATGTGTGCCTGTGAAGACACGCATTTTTCGGTATTAAGAAGACATGTTAGTTTTCTTAATTAATTTTAAATCTTGGGCTTGTGTCGGTTTGTAAAATATTTCAGTAAGTTAACACGTTCACTGCAGAAGTAATAATCAGAATACTCATGGAGTATTGACCAGTTTTGTAATTTTCAGCATCTCAAAAGCTCACAAAAGGTATAAAATAATTTGCAATGTCTTTAATTAGTTTTGCTACGTGTATTTGATTAGTGATTCACAAAAACAAGATCAAATATCCCACCAGTTTTATGTTTGTGCTACTCTCCCTTTTTATGTTTTAATAAAATACACAAAAAATACAGGTTTTGTTATTTATATCCATTAACTGTATTATGTATTTTATATGCAGCCTAAGACAATTCCTCTAAACTCAGGCAAGCCATAAGGTTGGATACCCTTGGTCTAAAGGAAGGTTTTTCCATCAGTATCTCGAGTCTAGTCTCTGATAACTGAAATAACTTTGCTCCAGATTGACACAATTTTAAGCAAAGAAAAAACCATGGGCATCTTAGCTGCATTCAAGTCTTGACACTTTGAACCAAACTAACAATACTCCAGTTTTAGATGTTAGGAATTGTCTGTAACTTTGAATTCATATTTTCACAGCGGGAGGTTTGAAAACAATTTCCAAAGGCTGACAGCAGTCCTGTCTATTTGTTACTCACTGTTTGAAGGTATCTTTTTCTCCCTCTCATTTCAAATTAATGAACTTTGTGTCTTTCTTTGGATCTGCTGATCTGAAGGCATGGTGTCCTATATTGACAGGTACAGGACATTGTTTCTACAGCGTACGGGGAAGATTGGGCTGGGTGGTTGGTTTTTTTCCTACCAGAAATGATTTTCTTCTTTCCATTTCCTTCCCTGTAAAAATGAGTGTAATAATTTATTCTCTTCTTTCTGACAAGCATTGTTAATTATGCTACAAGTAAGGGCAGTAAAGGCTTTTTTTTTTCCATTTTGTTTTGAAACAGGATACTTAGGGTTGGCATTACCTTTAGGAAAGATTTCTAGCAGAGGAAATGTCTATTCTCCCAATAACACTTAAAGCTAAGTTTGTTGTGCTTGAACTGTCTTCAGATGTTGGGGTTTTGTTTGTTTATTTGTTTTTGCCTTTATATAAAGCAAGAGCTTTCCCTTGAAGGAAAAATGATATCTAAAATGTCTCTCAGACTTTGAAGGTTCCCTCAGATAACGTAAGGAATATTTATTGTTTCAGGAAAAAAAAAAAAAAAAAAAGTAGAAATTAAGACATTCTCTGCTTCCCGGGTGTCTGATCTTCATAACTGAAAACTCTGAAACAAATGCACATTGGTAAAAATCCAGAAGTATCTAAGCAGAACAGCACTTCATCTGTTGTGGCAAATTAGAGTAGTATTCCTTAACCACCCATTTGGAAAATGTGCTTTTTCTTTTCCCCTCCATAATCTCCTCACAGCTGATGATTGCACCTGTCTTTTTTCCCTAAGAGGTATTTTTAAAACAGACTGATACCAGGTCTTACGTGAGTTTCACGTGGCCTCAAAAACACCATGAATGTCCCCAGGCAGGACAGCATTCTGTATTCCAAAAGGCTCCAAAGCACCACCTTAATGAAGGAACCCTTCCACTAAGTAAAAACAAATGCCTTACCATTGAGCTAATTCTAATCTTATTAACATCTTACCTCGGGAGCTTCTTCTCAAGGCTGTTTTACTAGTTCTTTTGCTTGACACCATACACAGGTAGGGATTGGCTTGTAGTTATACCAGACTTTGGATATTCCTTTATCCTAAAAACGTCTCTGCCTTAAACAACAGTTCAAACTCATGTTCAGCACATATTAAAATAACCACATTTTTCATACTAGGGATGCAGCGTATAGTCATCAGCATTGTGAAGTATCTTGCTGGCATTTTGCTTCTCCTTTCTCATTTTTGAGTCTGAATTCTTCCTCACCTCCTCAGAATATGGAAATCTATGCACCACACCTTTGATCACGGAGTTGCTCCTGCAGAATACAGCCCAGGCCTTGCAATCTTTGTAAGATCAGTTTTGGACTGAGGTATTTGGCAGCCTGATTCTAGGCCATTATTGCAATAACGGCATTCCTTCCTTTGTTTGCAGGTGGGAATGCTACATGTGCTCTCCCACTGAACAAAATCTTCTGGGTTAAGCAAGAAACCACAAAGTAAAACAGAAGCATACAGACCCAGAGGGGAACCCTCCCTTGCTCAATGGTTACCAAAGCAGAATTTAGTGCTGCTACTGCAGTTTCATGTGGCAGAGCTAATTGCAATAGGGATCCTACAGAGATGAAGTCTTGCAGGAATGCAGGCAAAATGCTTTATAGGAGTAGGTGGTCTTGTGCCTTTAGATCTCAGGAATAGCATCTTTGGATTCTTGAATGTGTTTATTTACTGATTTAATGGTTTCTGCTACCTGTTACGTAGGGAAGGAAAGATAAAGTCTCAGACTTCTGCTTTTTTTCCCACTGTTAGGACCTTCCTCAAAGTGGAGCAATCTGAGTTATAATCTTAAAAAACAAACTGCACTCATGCTTAGTTCATTTGCATATAACTCTGAACATTTGAGCTAACACAGAGTAAAGCATACATACTGCTTTTTGTCCTGAGCACCTCTGCTATGGGATGCTGAAAGAGATCATATAGCAATTAGCTTCAAAAATTTGTCATGGAGCAATGACATTTACTGAAATGACTGTACTTTGGCCCACCAAAATAGTTACTTTTGGCTTCAGATAATTCATTTTTTGTACCTGATTAACAGCTTTCTCTCCACTGAGACCTATAAGTGAAAAACACAGTTAGCAGACTAAATGTTAACATTTTTCTTCTCCTTCTGAAAACATCTCATTATAGATAAAAGAAACATTGGAAGATACAGACACGTAAATGCCTTTTCATGTTTGTACCTTATGAGTTTTTTTTCTAGGAGTTGGGCTGCTGACAGGCACCTCCAAAGTAATGAGGAGACTGGTGTTCTCAGAATAGTCGCAATGGGTCCATGAGCCAAAAGGCACAGAAGGTTAGATGACTGACAGCAGCAGTAGGTGGCTGAAAAGGAAATTTGGATGAGGTATTCTGTTGCATTTTGGACTTTGCCACTGAACCTAATTTGTGTCACTGGTGGCTAGTAGTGGTAACAATTTACAAGGACAGGAAGTTTGAGGGGCATATTTTTGCCCAAGATACCAATCTTCAGTGTTTGTGTTTCTTCTCTGCTTAATCCCACAAGCACTTATTTCTTGAAAGCAGATGCAAATATTCAGCATTACCGATTGTACGTATGCAGTGAGGTTCCCTGCTGAAAGCAGGCTCTGCATCCATCAGCTGGCACAAAGGGAGCACTGCTTCACTTTGGTTCTGGATTGTAAAGAGTACTCACAGTATACCTTTTTACAGAGAAGATACTGGGTTTTGTCAAATGCAGACTGACTTTTTCTAGCTATTATATAAGGAAATGGTAAACAGTCTATAAGTCTGGCAAATAAGCTGATAACCTTAGAGCTTGTAATAGTATTATATGAATATATAAATTGTAATAGTAATATTTTTTTAAAACGTGACATATCTGAATCAAGTATAGTACAGTATTCCATCGTAACTACTGTTATTGTCTGATGCACAGATACAGTGATCAGAAAATGCTCTTTATTTACATATGAAAGAGTCACATTGTAGATGACTGGAAACAGAGGGTTTGACGCTCCTTTCTCATGTGGTTACTTAGTACAAGTCTAATCACCTCTGAATCAGCAAAGCTAAAATTCTTCATTGAATATCCTTACTGTTGTAAGGCTGAATGCTTCCTGGTTAATTTACAGATGGTTATAGCATAATCATTTCATTACGCTGTGAGAGATGCACGTAGCTATCATATAGAAGTGTAGACATTTAACAGGTTCAAAGCATTTTCCCTGGAGGTTAATGTAATGATTCCTGTTGACTTCTGTGAGCATTGGACTGGGCCCTTACTGCAGCTTTTCCCGCATATGTTTTAAAATGAATGCTTCTTGCCAATATTTTCAGGTTTATTGTAGCTTCCTTATGCCTCAGGCAAGGAAAAACAACAGGACACAATGACAGCACATTATTGGAAGTAGCATGATAAATTCTAAATAGGTATAATTAGCATGTGACCCACAAGAGCCCTGTATATAATTAATATTGAAATATGGCTCTTGCATTATATAGAAAAACATATTGTGTATTCAGAGTGGGATGTTTGGAGAGCGAAGGCTGTAAGTGGCTTGTCATTTTTTTTTTTTTTTTCATTTTAATCAGAACTGAAATTTCTGCACTTGAAGAGATACAGAATGATCATTAAAAACACTTGGACTTTCGAAATGACACCACCTGCTTCATTTCCCTCTTTTTTTTTATTGTGACACTGGGAAAAAAAAAATCCTTACATCTTCAACTGGGGAAATGTGCACTAATAGGGAAACAGATCTCCAAGGAGCCAGCAGACTGACAAGCTGTTCGGGAGCATGAGGCTTTTCAACAAATAACATTCACTTCTGTGGTAATGTTTGGTAGATTATGTTGTATCTAGAAGTCCATCCTTATTTGAACCCAGCAAAGTGAACGAGTAACAGATACATAATGAGCATCCATGAGGAAGGGAAAGAACATCTCAGATATAAGATGACGATTAAGAGGGGTAAAGCCACCAGTGAGCTGTGAGCATGTTGCTGTCTGAGTGACATTCAGTTCATATCACACAGCAGCTCATTATACATTCTGTTTATACCAGAGAGAAACAAATATAAAGGTTAGTCCTTTGTATTTCATATGAAATGCAAACAGTTCAGGGGAACTAAGGCTTCCTTATGGAATCTGATACCTCCCTGTGTGTTAGGCAGGGCCCAGTTTTAAGTAAACTGAAAAATTTTCATGGGTTTTTAGAAGTTTATATCAAGTGTTGAATTAACATTTATTCTGCAACTTTAGAAGCTGAAACTTTGAATCCAGGATATAATTTTTGCCAGAATGTATAAAGGAGATGTTAAGCAGAGACAATAAATTTCATCATAATTTTAACTCTGGAGAAGACTTTCCTGCAAAAGCACATTTTAATTTTTCCTCTCTGTAGTTTAAATTCTGATCTCTGAGATTGACAGAGGGCACTCTCCAGCCCTACTTTTGGTTATATTATCTTAGCTCTTCTAATTATATTTGTGTACTGTGTGCAAGTTTATAGTCACCGATTCATAGAATCATGACAGAATAATCCAGCTTGCACAAGACCTCTGAGATCCCCAGGTCCAACCCCAGCCCACCTCACTGTGCCCACTGCCCACATCCCTCGGTGCCACATCTCCATGGTTCTGGACCACCACCAGAGACAGTGATCCCAGCACTCCCTGGGGAGCTGTGCCACTGCATCACTGCTCTTTTGGGGAAGACTTCTTTCCTAATATCCAAACCGAACTTCCTGTGGCACAACTTCTAGCCATTAGCTCTCATCCTGTCCCTAGTTAAGTGGGAAATGTAGTAGCAGTATTCACAGACAGGCTATGTCATGGTTTCATACTTCATTGCAGATTCAACATTTGCATTTTATAGCAATTCTGGCTAGTATAGTTGTTGTAACAGAAGGTATCTCATATTTTCTTTTAAACTCTCATATATGTGAATGTATAATAGATTTAAGGGTGCCTCATGTCTGCAGGCATACTGTCTTGCTTTCTGGCCTTGGTACATTACCATAGTTAATTGAAGTTTGACTTGAAGCAGAGCTGAATACAAGCTCTTTAAGGTAAACCCAGACTGCTGTGGGAGGTACTGTCAGTCAGTTGAAGTCTAGCACTTCTCTGTTACTGCTTGGGATTGATGTGTCTCTGTTTTTTGAACCATGGCCCAATACAAAATTGAGCTTTCATATGCACATTCATTAAATATCACATAACAGTGTTAACAGTAATGACATAATTGGACCTAATAGTTTGTTTCACCACATTTCATGTGTTCTGAGTTTTCTTCAATTAATGATTATTCTCTATTTTTCTTTCCCTTTGCAAAATAATTGTGTAATATTGTCGAAAACAATGAAATTCTTTCATTATTGGGATTTTCAGCCAATTAGTTCTGGGCAGTGGATTGCCTATGAAAACTTCTGACATGTCTCATGGCCAGAAGAAATAAAAAAGCAAACTGAGGTTATTAGAGAGAAAATTATAGACTTCCGCACAATACTGCTCAGTATTGTTGCTTCTTGGCATGTAAAGGTTTGGATGGCTGTCCTAGAGAAAGCAGAATGGTCTCGTGTACGTTTTATTTATATTAAAGGTTTTTTAGACTCAGATTTTTCAGATTCAAAAGGCTGCAGAAGAGGTTACAAAGAAATCCAGAAAACAAAAGGGACAGTGAAATTCATTGTGCTGGTGAAAATGATAAAGTTATTTGGAAATGTTTATTAATTGTGCCTTCAAACTTCTTGAATCTTCAGATTGTCACAGCTTTCGCTATAGGACAAAATACATAAAAGTAATTATTTCTTTCTTTCTCAAAAAAGAAAATGTTGCCAACTTCAGTGCAAGTGATTGTGTTTCTTCAGGAGCAGAGACAAACCCAGATTTCAAAGAAATGCAAACTACATTTTAAATTGCTGCAGAATGTTCTATTAGTTCACTTCTAGGACTGTCCTGTTGTTACTTGGTGCTGATAGCGCATAGTTAATCCTTGGCAAGCAGTGCACAACATGGACCTTCAGATCTCGGGAAAATACACATTAACATGTATAGTGAAATGTTTCCTAAGCCAGTGTTGATTCATTTGTAGCAGAGTTGCTCTGCAGTTGTTTATGATGCTTTGATTAGCGATGAAGTGAAGAAAATTATACTTCAGTCCAATCATGTTGAAGTCTACAAGAACCATTAAATTGGGCTACTGAGCTGGATGATTATTCCTGAAGACCACCAAACTTCTAGCAGTACTCTTATTTTAATTCCAAACAATGTGTGGCTAATACCGACTATTTATAATATTTATTGTTAAACAGAAATTTTGTGCCCTCAGTTTCCCTGATTTCTCTTGCCATGTACATAGACCACTGATTTTTCTGCTATTGTTAAATAGTAAGCTCCAAATAAGCTTCTCTGTCAGCAAATATTGCAAGTGTTTATTCTTTCAAACAGCAAATACCCTTTTTAAGTTGTTACGAGATGCTAGTAGTTTACAACAGACCGTTTCTGATGGTAAAATTGCCAGTTACGTGTAGTAATTCCTTCATTGACTGTCAGACCTGTCATGTTGCAGAAAGGAAGGTCAGTTGAATTGGCTATTAATGGATCTATTCAAAAATGGTCATTTGGGATTTGTTTCCACACAAAAAAAGACAAGCTGCATCATTTTCTGTGTGAACTGAGTAATGTCTTTACTCTTTTTAGGCAATTAATAACCTTTGATCCCTAGAGCAGTAATTTCAGGATCGTGTCATTATTTGCTAATTCTTCATTTCTTCATTTGTTAAGAAAATATTAAAATTGCAGTCAGCCACAGTAGGACAGGCCCATGCATCATTGAAGGAACTAGTAATTTATAATGCAGTTGGAACTCCGTATTAACATCCTGGGCAGTAATGAAGTTTCATACTGAACAAGTTCAGGAGTGATTTTACAATTAAAAAATCTGAAAATGCTGTTACACGTTTGCATTTCTCTTTAGATTTTCAGCCAGGCTTTTTTATTTTGGGGCACTCCATTAAACAAACCCACATGGGTTTTGTTGGGTCATGCTCATGCCATCTCCTATTAACACAGGCAGGTAGTGATCAGGTTTAAACAAGCTTTATTTCCCTATTTAAACCTGGGAATTAGGTATAAATACTGCTCCATTTTTTGCCAGTTGGTGATGGTGTGGTCTTCCTCATGCTCGGGGAATGACTCTTGTATCCTGGCACTACCTCACAGCTGCAATCATTTGATCATGGAGGAGCTGTGCTGTGAGGGCAGATCTCAGGGTTGCTGGAGCAGAGTGAATGCTTGAACTCAAAGTCTCCTTAATTTCTTGCTTCAGCCTAAGCTGGTGTTTCTGTAAGTGTGTAGAAACATACTGCCTGTTAATGAAGTGTTTTGGTAATGGATGTACTCCAGCAAACATGGGGTTTGAGCACAGGAGCATGTATACTCCTTTTGTCTAATAGGGACTTCAGTTCACACAGCCCATTAAACATAAACTGGGGTAAAATTCATTAATACTTCATGCACTTTTAATTGAATAGGACTGTTATTGAGTTTGCTGGTTGCCAACCCCCGTTAATATCCCCATTTCTTGTGTGGAGATCTGTGAAATTGAATCCCTCCTGCAAAATTATACCAAGCCACCTTTTATCCTGCTACTTAGCAAAGACCTTTGGTCCTTGTTTCTCGCCTCTTCTCTTCAGATATAGCACTTGTCAGCTTGTATTATGCAAACTTGTAAATAACAGAAAATGAAAAAGATAATATCCAGGTGGGAGGTCATAGAGTTTTTACAGTGTGGGCTTCGGATAATCCCAAAATAGAATTACAGTGTTAACTATGTATCTATGTGTATATGTAGTTATGTTATGCAAATACCTATTTATATTTATACATAAATGCATACATACACACATATACACACATATATATTAAACTTTATGAACACATACTTTTCCTGTAATATTAAGTTCAAGTCCTGGAAGATAGAGCAAGAGTTTTGCTGTGTCAACAGTTTTGGTACCAACAGGTTGAGAGGATAAAATAAAAAATAAAACCGTCCCATACGTTTTGTTTCCTTTTACTTACTTTCATTTTGGCAGTGGAGCTGGCTAGTTTGACTTCCGTGAGAAGTCAAAATACTTAATGAGGAAAGAGATCCTTAAATGAACACTATTTTTCATGTCAATCCTGCAGTTGAACATAAGGATTGGAAGTCTGCATGCAAAAAATATAGCAGGTCTGACTTTTTCCAGGAAGTTTGTCAAGACAAAAAGACCTTCCAAGCTGGTATTGCTGCATTCACAACACTCATAATGCCAAGAAATGAGGATTTTATCTGAATGGAATGAAATGCAGAGCTTTGAATGACCGGTTCCCTGCCCTGTTCTCCTCCCTTTGTAAAGGCACTGAGGTTAAACTGAGCAATCCAATAGGGATTTCTTTTGTATAATTGAATTTCTGATGGCTTTAATCCACCTACCAATGGTTTATTGCTTAAGAAGCATGTCAGGGACCAGAAAGGAAATGTCTGGAGAGTTCAGCAATACAGAGCCAACAGAATGGCTCCAGATGCTGTGAGAAGGAGCAGGCTTCCAGCTGTTGCAACTGTCATTGCAGAGCAAATACTCTGTCCCCAAGTCCCAAGGAAAATACGGGTGGTGTGACACACCAGACACAGTTGAGATGGATTTTCTGTTTTTCTGGATATTAAACTTTAGTTCCCCTTTTAACACTGTAACGTAAAATAAAAAATATGCATTTGCAGGAAGTTATCTGTGGGCCTCGCCAGAGATATGTCATCTGATTATGCATGTAGGTAGCATTTAACATAATCTGCCCTGACACTTTTGTAGGATAAGACAAAAATAATATTTTATCACTGTGCAGTAACAGCCCCTTACGAAACTCCAAAGTCTTAATTAGGGATTTCGCTCCAGTTCCCTGCTTGTCTTATGACCATATAAATGTCTAAATTAGATAATTAATATAGTCCATACTGCATGATAGTATACTGCGATTTCAGGCCGTTGGCAGTAGGCTCAACAGAAACATTTCCCTTTCATATCCTAGGGATTCAGCTAAGTAATTTCAGTTAGATGTTCCTCTTATGATATTGATTTTACTTTTTAACTTCTTTATGGTTTCTGTAAGAGAGTGCAATTGTCTCCATTCTCCGTAAAATCAGATAGATGAAATGATATTGGGTTGTTTATGATATTTGGCACAAATGACATTTCATACTTTATTTCAAATTTTAATCAGTATTTGTACTATACTGCGGTCTGTACTGTGCAGATTAATATACATCTAAGATGTACACATCCTGAAGTGGGAAAATCTACCTGGTGCTTCAATTATATTCCAAATCTTTTATCTCTATTTTTATGTATCAGGAAGGTTCTTGCAAATTCAAGCTCTAGCTTTCAAGATCCTTATCCATTTCTACCACTGCAGGAATTACATTTAATTTTTAAACAATTTTTCAGTGAGTGAAACTAGCACTGCGAAGTAGAATCTTGGTCTCTTAGTAGTATAAAGCCATAGTTCCAGAATTTTCCCTTGGTTATTCTTTGAATACATGTAGTTGTATTTGCCTTTTTCCAAGTAATTACTGAAGGCAGAAGGGTCTCTGAAAGCATGTTTTTATAATATTAGAACAATGTAACGTCAAAAGCTCTACAAATTATAAAAATAATGGACTGATATATATCTAGCGTTTTCAGGACTTATTAATATCAACTGCAAGAAGCTGAAAAAATGAATAAAATGTAATAGATTTAGGAAGCAGGAGGGCCAGCCTTCAGCCAGAATAGCATTAAGTTAGACTTTCATACAAGAACACATTCGTCTAGCTTCTGAACCATTGTTTTGAAGTGGTTTTCGGATAGCATACACAAAAATAGCAGTTGTGTAGGGTATAGCATACATACATTGGACATTAATGTTGGCTACAGCAGTGATTTCAAGTTCTAACAGCATGAAGTTATTCTGAAATACAGCATCTCCTTAATAGTTAAGGAACTACAAAGTTCCTTATAGTTAAGGGACTCCAGGACTGCATTTGGAATTAGCAGATGGGCAAATACTGCTAAAGACTATGGGACTGCGCTCACTGCCTGGTATCCTTGTGTGCAACTTATGTCTCTTAAATGAAGAGATTCATAATGTAACTTGAAACTCCTCACAGTTCCAACCAGGAACAAGGTGATCATACACGTCAGAAAGGATTCTAGATTAATTTTCCATTACAAGTCAGCTAGATAGATGAGACCATTATTCTGGAACATCTGGTTTCATCTGAGGGTGTCTCCTCTGGGTCAGAGACTGCTGAGTCACCAGGACAAAGCTCCAGAAGCCCCAAACTGAGCTTTGTCACTCCTTGACCTTAACATATTCTGAGTGCTAACTGCACATAACAAGATCCAAGACCAAATTTACAGGCAACAGAATGTAAAGAAAATTAATACAAGAAAGTCAACAATTTCAAACTCAGTTGAGGAACTGAGGTCAGTGCTAATGAATCTGTAGTACCTGCTTAGTGGTACAATAGTAAGACTTCATCAGCGTGATACATTTGCTGATTGTGTGATTTATTCTAATCAAAACACCTGAAAAGTACATACGTGAACAGTAAGAAAACCACAAACAGAAGTGAGGTGTGTGCATGAATACCACAGCACAGTGCTAGCCTTAGGAAAATGAATTCTTACACTTACAAAGTATTTTAGTAGTCTGCATCATAAGAAAGACATTCATGTTCACATGTACTCGTTATATCTTGGGAGGCCTCAGGCTAAATGCAGAGATGATGGGTAATGATGAACCCACTCACAGTCAAAAACCTTCCAGAAAAATTCTAGACCAGTATAAATACATTTTTCTCTGAAAGTACGTGAATGGATATTTGAGACATGTAAATGGAATTGTTGAAACAATATTTTGACTACTTCCGTTATTTGATTTAGGATTTTTTTTTTTTTAAGAGATTTCAAGTTTTTCCTT